>NC_069499.1:575733976-575811476 GCF_027579735.1 Bombina bombina
CCACGTCTCCCAAGCATAACACAAAAAAATATATACAAAAATAATAAAATGTAATAGAAGTTAAAAACTATTTTTGATATGACTTTAGTGCCCCTTTAAATTTTCTAATCAAGTAAATTTCATAATCTTTTTTTTCTGTTTTTGGGGGAAAAAAGCTCATGCTGCCAAAATGTGTTAGAAAATTAAGAGCGGTAAAATGAAAATGTATTTGAATGCTTCAGACGTGAATAACTGCTAGCGAGAATTTACATTTAATTTAAATTCCCAGTATCTGAAAAGAAGAACGTGAGCTTACAGTATTTTTGTTTCACAGGTATCAACATGTATTCATCTTCATGCACAGTTGCTGTCAGATCTACAATAGTAAGAGATGGCCTAATTGCGACAGCTTTATATATTTTAGTATTCTCCTGGAGCCTCTGACAGTATTCAGAACAATTTTCTTACCAATGGAGCATTTCCTGGTAAATGTACGATAATCAAGCTGAGCTCTCATTGCCTTCCAAAAGATTAAATTAACTCAAATCAGAAGCCAAAAACTGAGCTAATAAGCATCAAAGATGGATCATAAAAATGAGGTAACAACCCACGCACATAAAGTTTAACAGACAGATGGAAATAGATATAGTATCAGAGCCCAATGAGAAATGGGAATATCCTTTAAAATCCAGCCTTTAAGTTATGTTCCTAAGGACTGGCATAAAGAAAAAAGGTATTCTTACTGGATAAATTCTGTTCTTTCTTGGTAGTGAGAGGCCACAAAATCCTATTCTTACAAATGGGAATACATCACCTGGCCACCAGGGGGAGGCAAATACACCCCAACCAGAGCATTCAACTATCCCTCCTACTTCCTTTTCCCTCCCAGTACTTCATATCCGAGGATAGGGAAAATCAAGTGAGATTAAAAAAAGGGGTAAGAGGTGCAAACTGGAACTGCTGCCAACAGAAAACAAGGTGGGTTTGTGGAATCTCACTACCAAAAAAATTTGTATTTATTTTTTATCAAGTAACAATAGACTTTGTTTTCTTTCTAATAGCAGTGAGAGTCCACAAAATCCTATTCTTACAAATGGGAATATATACCCAAGCTGTGGAGTCCACAAATAAAAAGGGCGGGATTAATAGGCAAGGCAGTTGGTAGACACCACCACCTTAAAGGGAAAGTCTACACCAGAATTTTTATTGTTTTAAAAGATAGATAATCCCTTTATTACCCATTTCCCAGTTTTGCATAACCAACACAGTTATAATAATATACTTTTAACCTCTGTGATTATCTTGCATCTAAGCCTCTGCAAACTGCCCCTTTTTTCAGTTCTTTTGACAGACTTGCAGTCTAGCCAATCAGTGCCTGCTCCCAGATAACTTCTCGTGCACGAGTAGTGTGGTGAAAAACTGTTAAAATGCAATCTGAAGGGGGCGTGGCCAAGCAGCAGCTACAGAAGGACGCATATTTTACAGCTCGTCAGGAATTTCCTTATAAACTATTGAATCTTTTTATCTGAGGATATAAACTACAGTAAGGACTCTTGTTAATTGCTGCAGGAGCGTAGGGCGAGCTGAGCTAAAAAATTAGGAAGTCTTTAAAGACCGAGCGCTTGAGCATATCAGACATTGACAACCTTGACATTCATACCCCAGTAGCGAAGCACTATAAGAATATGCATGCAGCAGATTCCTCATTTGTATCATTTCAGGTGATAGACCATATCCCTAACCATAAGAGGGGAGGAGATAGGGCATACAAATTAAATATTAAGGAAGTGCAATGGATATTTACTTTATGTACCAGACACCCTCTAGGTATAAATATGGAATCGGATGTAAATCTGTTTATTTAGCCTATGATGATCTATATGTACAGTATGTGCCTTACTGTTCCCTTTTTCATCACAGCGAATATGAATTTAGCCTTGTATATATTGCAAATATGGCATTTGTAAATTAAGCATTAATTGACGTTCACTGTGCGTCTTTTTCTAAGGTGTAGGACCATGACAGGAAGTTGTTAATCTCACGTGTTTTTAATGAATTGTGTACCTTTAAAAGCGAAGCCAGTATGAGCAGTATATAGCGGTGAACAAGTGCGGAGGACCCACACGAAACAGGTCTGCTTTTTTCTGCACTACTGGTATCTCCTTTCATGCAGCGTGAGCCTTGTGCTCACTGTTTGTTTTTATGCTGCTACTTGTTACAATAAATATTAACTTTTACCCAACAGATACGGTTTCTTTGAAAGTAGTTGTCACAGACTTTTTGTTTTCACTTTCGAGCAAACTAAAGTAGGCTGATCCTAGGTCCTGTGAACTGCGACTGAGGAACCAGGGCCGAGCATACTAAAGAATTTTGAGACCTAGGGCTCGCAGAGTGAGACTGGAGAACAGACGTCAGATAGCACTGCAGAGCTGGCAGACAATTTAATTTGCAAAGGAGACATTTATTATCATCAATAAAACCCTCACAGAGGTCCCCTTCAGGTGCCCCATCAGCAGTCCCGATTGCTCCATATTACTCCTCACTCACAGTGCCCAGCAAAATATAAATAAATAACCCCACTCAGAGATATATAAAAGAGGTGTGCAGTAAGGGAAGTAACCAAAAAAATGCCCCAACAAATCCCTGATTAACTTAATGGGTAAATTAAGTCTGAGATATCAGGAAAAAACTAACATCGACCCCAAGACAACACTGAGATTTTTGCTACAGTTTGACGTACCCCCTCCTGCTTACGCGACCAAACTGGAGCCCTCACAATGTGCTGCAAACCCTGCTGAGACATAGAGAGAAGAAAGAAAGAGGCATAGTGTGCGCCGAGACTGTCCTGCGTTGGGAAAAATCGTTAACCTGCGCACCGACGCAGGACAGCTAACAAACAGCACCGTGTTGCCCAATGTTGTCACAGACAGCTTACAAAAACAGCCCCAATGTACAAAAACATAATTTATGTAAGAATTTACCTGATAAATTCATTTCTTTCATATTGGCAAGAGTCCATGAGCTAGTGACGTATGGGATATACATTCCTACCAGGAGGGGCAAAGTTTCCCAAACCTCAAAATGCCTATAAATACACCCCCCACCACATCCACAACTCAGTTTAACGAATAGCCAAGAAGTGGGGTGATAAGAAAGGAGCGAAAGCATTAACAAGGAATTGGAATAATTGTGCTTTATACAAAAAAAAAACAACCATAACCAGCATAAAAAGGGTGGGTCTCATGGACACTTGCCAAAAAGAAAGAAATGAATTTATCAGGTAAATTCTTACATAAATTATGTTTTCTTTCATGTAATTGGCAAGAGTCCATGAGCTAGTGACGTATGGGATAGCAAATACCCAAGATGTGGAACTCCACGCAAGAGTCACTATGGAGGGAGGAATAAAAATAAAGACAGCCAATTCCGCTGTAAAATTAATCCACAACCCAAATCAATAATCTTTATAATGAAAAAAACTGAAGTTATAAGCAGAAGAATCAAACTGAAACAGCTGCCTGAAGTACTTTCTACCAAAAACTGCTTCTGAAGAAGAGAAAACATCAAAATGGTAGAATTTAGTAAAAGTATGCAAAGAAGACCAAGTTGCTGCATTGCAAATCTGATCAACAGAAGCTTCATTTTTAAAAGCCCAGGAAGTGGAAACTGACCTAGTAGAATGATCCGTAATCCTCTGAGGCGGGGAATTACCCGACTCCAAATAGGCATGATGAATCAAAAGCTTTAACCAAGATGCCAAAGAAATGGCAGAAGCCTTCTGAGTCCTGACCTTTCCTAGAACCAGAAAAGAAAACAAATACACTAGAAGTCTTTCTGAAATCTTTAGTAGCTTCAACATAATATTTCAAAACTCTTACCACATCCAAAGAATGTAAAGATCTCTCCAGAGAATTCTTAGGATTAGGACACAATGAAGGGACAACAATTTCTCTACTAATGTTGTTGGAATTCACAACTTTAGGTAAAAATTTAAAAGAAGTCCACAAAACCGCCTTATCCTGATGAAAAATCAGAAAATGAGACTCACAAGAAAGAGCAGATAATTCAGAAACTCTTCTAGCAGAAGAGATGGCCAAAAGGAACAATACTTTCCAAGAAAGTAATTTAATGTCCAGAGAATGCATAGGCTCAAACGGAGGAGCCTGTAAAGCCTTCAAAACCAAATTAAGACTCCAAGGAGGAGAGATTGATTTAATAACAGGCTTGATACGAACCAAAGCCTGAACAAAACAATGAATATCAGGAAGATTAGCAATTTTTCTGTGAAACATAACAGAAAGAACAGAGATTTGTCCTTCGAAGGAACTTGCAGACAAACCCTTATCTAAACCATCCTGAAGAAACTGTAAAATTCGAGGAATTCTAAAAGAATGCCAAGAGAATTTATGAGAAGAACACCATGAAATGTAAGTCTTCCAAACTCGATAATAAATCTTTCTAGACACAGATATACGAGTCTGTAACATAGTATTGATCACCGAGTCAGAGAAACCTCTATGACTAAGCACTAAGCGTTCAATCTCCATAACTTCAAATTTAATGATTTGAGATCCTGATGGAAAAACGGGCCTTGAGATAGAAGGTCTGGCCTTAACGGAAGTGGCCACGGTTGGCAACTGGACATCCAAACAAGATCTGCATACCAAAACCTGTGTGGCCATGCTGGAGCCACCAGCAGTACAAACGAACGCTCCATTATGATTTTGGAAATCACTCTTGGAAGAAGAACTAGAGGCGGAAAGATATAAGCAGGTTGATAACTCCAAGGAAGTGTCAACGCGTCCACTGCTTCCGCCTGAGGATCCCTGGACCTGGACAGATACCTGGGAAGTTTCCTGTTTAGATGAGAAGCCATCAGATCTATTTCTGGAAGACCCCACATCTGAACAATCTGAAAAAACACATCTGGGTGAAGAGACCATTCTACCGGATGTAAAGTCTGGCGACTGAGATAATCCGCTTCCCAATTGTCTATACCTGGGATATAGACCGCAGAAATTACACAGGAGCTGGATTCCGCCCAAGCAAGTATCCGAGATACTTCTTTAATAGCTTGAGGACTGTGAGTCTCACCTTGATTGACATACGCCACGGTTGTGACATTGTCTGTCTGAAAACAAATAAACGGTTCTCTCTTCAGAAGAGACCAAAACTGAAGAGCTCTGAGAATCGCACAGAGTTCCAAAATATTAATTGGTAATCTTGCCTCTTGAGAGTTCCAAACCCCCTGCGCTGTCAGAGATCCCCAGACAGCTCCCCAACCTGAAAGACTCGCATCTGTTGTGATCACAGTCCAGGTTGGACAAACAAAAGAGGCCCCTTGAACTAAACAATGGTGATCTAACCACCAAGTCAGAGATAGTCGAACATTGGGATTTAAGGATATTAATTGTGATATCTTTGTATAATCCCTGCACCATTGATTCAGCATACAAAGCTGAAGAGGTCTCATGTGAAAACGAGCAAAGGGGATCGCGTCCGATGCTGCAGTCATGAGACCTAAAACCTCCATGCATATAGCTACTGAAGGGAATGATTGAAACTGAAGGTTCCGACAAGCTGCAATAAATTTCAGACGTCTGTTGTCTGTTAGAGACAAAGTCATGGATACTGAATCTATTTGGAAACCTAAAAAGGTTACCCTTGTCTGAGGAATCAAAGAACGTTTTGGTAAATTGATCCTCCAACCATGTTTTTGAAGAAACACCACTAGTTGATTCGTGTGAGATTCTGCAGAACGTAAAGACTGAGCAAGTACCAATATATTGTCCAAATAAGGAAACACTGCAATACCCCGCTCTCTGATTACAGAGAGTAGGGCACCGAGAACCTTTGAAAAGATCCTTGGAGCTGTCGCTAGGCCAAAAGAAAGAGCAACAAATTGGTAATGCTTGTCTAGAAAAGAGAATCTCAGGAACTGATAGTGATCTGGATGAATCGGAATATGAAGATATGCATCCTGTAAGCCTATTGTGGAAATATAATGCCCTTGCTGAATAAAAGGCAGAATAGTCCTTATAGTCACCATTTTGAAAGTTGGTATTCTTACATAATGATTCAAAATTTTTATATCCAGAACTGGTCTGAAAGAATTCTCCTTCTTTGGGACAATGAACAGATTTGAATAAAACCCCAGACCCAGTTCCTGAAAAGGAACTGGCACAATTACTCCAGATACCTCCAGGTCTGAAACACACTTCAGGAAAGCCTGAGCCTTTTCTGGGTTCACTGGAATGCGTGAGAGAAAGAAACTTGTCACAGGCGGTCTTACTTTGAAACCTATTCTGTACCCTTGAGAAACAATGTTCTGAATCCAATGATTTTGGATTGAATTGATCCAAACATCCTTGAAAAATCTTAGTCTGCCATCAACTTTGGGGATCTTTTCCCAAAACTCCAATCTATCAGACGGCAAAGGATACAGTTTCTTAAACCTTGAAGGAGTAAAAAAAGTACCCAGTCTATTCCATTCCCTAGAAATCACATCTGAAATAGCATCAGGAACTGGAAAAACCTCAGGAATAACTGCATGAGGTTTAAAAACCGAATTTAAACGTTTACTAGTTTTAATATCAAGAGGATTAGTCTCCTCCATATCTAATGCAATCAACACCTCTTTTAATAAGGAACAAATATACTCCATTTTAAATCAGTATGAAGATTTGTCAGTGACAATATCGGAGGCAGAATCTTCTGAACCAGATAGATCCTCATCAGAGATAGATAAATCAGAATGTTGTCGGTCATTTAAAAATTCATCAATCTTATGAGAAGTTTTAAAAGACCTTTTCCGTTTATTAGAAGGCGGTATGACAGACAAAGCCTTCTGAATGGAATTAGAAACAAACTCTCTCACATTAATAGGAATATCCTGAGCATTAGATATTGAAGGAACAGCAACAGGTAATGGATTACTACTAATGGAAATATTGTCTGCATGTAAAAGTTTGTCATGACAACTATTACAAACTACAGCCGGAGGAACAGTTACCAACAAATGCACTTAGCTTTGGTAGAACCGACATCAGGCAGCAGGATTCCAGTAGTAGATTCTGAGACAGGGTCAGACTGAGATATCTTGCAATATGTAAAAGAAAAAATAACATATAAAGCAAAATTATCAATTTCCTTGTATGACGGTTTTAGGAATGGAAAAGAAATGCAAACAAAATAAGCCTCTGGAAACCAGAAGCAAAAAGAAATAAAGTCTTAAATAATGTCAAAAGTTTGGCGCCAAGTATGACGCCCACAACTGACGAAATATTTTTTGGCGCCAAAAACGTCTGAAACAAACACGAGCGTCATAGATGACGCAACTAAGTGAAAACTCTCGGCGCCAACTAAGACGCTGGAAATGACGAAATTAAGTCTACAAATGTAAATCTCGCGCCAAAAAATAATCGCGCCAAGAATGACGCAATAAATTATAGCATTTTGCGCTCCCGCGAGCCTAACAGCCCGCAATTTAGAAAAGAGTGACAATTTGAAAATTTCAGGTAAGAAAACATTTTTTTTAATTTTTTTTTAATACATGCATTTCCCAAAAATGAAACTGACAGTCTGCAAAAAGGAAATATACTGATAAACCTGAATAAAGGAAAATATAAGTACAAACATATATTTAGAACTTTACATATAAAGTGCCAAACCATAGCTGAGAGTGTCTTAAAAAAAGGAAACATACTTACCAAAAGACACATCTACATAAAGTAGATAGCCAAACCAGTACTGAAACGAGAATCAGCAGAGGTAATGGTATTTAAGAGTATATCATCGATCTGAAAAGGGAGGTAGGAGATGAATCTCTACGACCGATAACAGAGAACCTATGAAATAGATCCCCATTAGGATGACCATTGTATTCAATAGGTAATACTCCCTTCACATCCCTCTGTCATTTACTGCACTCAGAGGAAAAAAGCTGAGAAGCGCATATCAACGTAGAAATCTTGCACAAACTTACTTCACCACCTCCATAGGAGGCAAAGTTTGTAAAACTGAGTTGTGGGTGTGTATTTATAGGCATTTTGAGGTTTGGGAAACTTTGCCCCTCCTGGTAGGAATGTATATCCCATACGTCACTAGCTCATGGACTCTTGCCAATTACATGAAAGAAATTGCTCCAGTACTCTGAAATCAGAACAGAGCACAGACTGTTTAAAAGTAACAATCGTAACCCTGTATCATAAAACACACAAATACAATGCCTCCTGAGATATAGGCACTAATCATTGCAGAAATGAGTCTGTGGTGTTTACGATGCATAATTTTTGCTCACATTATCATCAAATAAGAAAAACTAGGCAACTAGCGTGTATAAGGGAAAAAAACAGTAAAAGGGCTACCCCTACTGTTCCAGCAGATAGCTGCAAAAAAACATTGTGATGGAAAACACAGAACATTACTCCCCTTGTAACTAACAGGTGAGGACCTTATGAGAGAGAAAACGTTACTTGCATACAGGGGGAGGCTAGGGAACTTCCCTGTGACACCCCAAGCTTGCTGATGTACTAAACTCTACTGAGAGATTAACAAAAATGTCAGCTGCAACTCCTTTAACCCTTTTTTCTAGGAACTATCCATTGATGGTTGCCATAAGTATAAATCCTGCAGAGAACCTCCATCTCTACCTACCTCCTAGACGAAGCAAAGAACTACAGGGAGGGAAGGGGAAGTAGGAGGGATAGTTGAATGTTCTGGTTGGGGTGTCTTTGCCGCCTCCTGTGGCCAGGTGATGTATTACCATTTGTAGGAATAGGATTTTGTTGACTCTCACTACCATTAGAACATACACAGATTGCGATACAGCAGACAAACGGTCAGTGCTCGTTGAAGACCAGGGTAGCCACCAATACCCTCAAAGTCATGGAAAAATTGAAGCAGTCCACAGCACTCTAATAAAAGTATCTTTTATTGGCACATAAAAGTAACAAACTAGTGATGTTTCTGGGTTTCCCCCTTATTCATACATGTATGTATGATTAAGGGGGAAAACCCGAAACGTCACTAGTTCGTTACTTTTATGTGCCAATAAAAGATACTTTTATTAGAGTGCTGTGGACTGCTTCAATTTTTCCACTACCATTAGAAAGAAATAGAGCTAAATATTTCAATGGTTACAAATATAAAATTACTAGTAAGAACAGAAAGATTACAAATTTCAGAATGTGTCCACAGTTGATAGACTTAATGGTGCAATAGTCTTTACAGCTACTTCCTACTGAAATAAAAACCTTTTGGCAACAATTGTATATATATATATATATATTTATTTAAAAGTTTTGATATATATCATGCAACCGCTCCCACACAGATATCACTGAGCCCGGGTAATTATATTTACCTTTATTGATGCCAGATGCAGCATTGTCTCACCTCTATGGTTTCTCTTTGTATTGGGGTTACTTGGGGATGTCTGCAGAAAAGTAGTGTTCTGTCCTGCTGCAGTCCCGGATTTATTACTAGAAACAGGTGAGCATAAAGAGTTTGAACGAGAAAGGGCCACCTCTGTTCTTTTATTAGTTTCCTTTCCCACTACAGGACATTCACAAGATTGTAATGATTTTCTCGAGGATTGAATTACTGAAAAGGAACTAGCATTTTCCTCTGTAGAGGAAGAATCGGTTACACTGTTCCTTAATTTCCTTGGACGTTTTGAAACAGCCGATGACAAAGGCTGGTGACCTTTACATTTTTTAGATGTTTTTTTGATCGCTTTCATTTGTCCTTCAGAAGCAGTCTTCTGTATTTTTTCACTTTGGCTGGTGACATTTTTCACAATTTCAGAATGTTTTTCAATAGCTCCAACCAATACACATAAATGTTGGTCTTTGTCTTTTTCAACTGTTTGAATACATGTAGGTCCAGATTCCTGCAAAGTCTCAGGACTTTGCAGATCAGCTGGTGGGCTGCTGAAGGACACTGACCTATTGTTTTTTGTTGCACTGCCAACTTTGGCGTCACTAATACTCTGTTCCTGCTTCCCAATACCCCATTCTTGGTTGATTTCATCCAGCTGCTTTTTATTCGTTTTCTTAGGCTTGGAGAAAACTTTCTTTTTTACTGGCTCTTCATTTGGTGAAGAAGATACAAAGTCATAAGATGACATTCCAGTGTTAGATGCAGGTTGCTTATTCTTAGCTCCTTTTTCAAGGACACACCTCATTTTTCCGCTCCTGGGGCTGAACCACATCTTTATCTGCTTCTTTTTACATTCACTTTCTTGAGTAGAATTTAATTTCTGAGATATATCTTGACATAAATCCATTTTGTTTTCTGTAAGAGAAATGCAAATTATTAGTATATTTTGGCAGTTTATGTAATCACCATTAGTTCACAAGAGAAGCATTTACTTGAAATGTTAAACTTTTAAAGCAGTGCTTAAATAAAGAAATATATATCACCCGATTAGTTTGTGCTAATTCCACAGTGGCAATGCTTTTAGAAAGGGACACACTTATAGTAGGCAATTATATTCAAAATGGATAAGATAAAAAAAACTGCTATAAAATAGGAGTTGAACTTTTTTCTTTTTAGAATGTGTGTTTGATTTATGCAATTTTAAACACCTTTCTAATTTACTTCTATTATCAAATTTTCTTCATTCTTTTGGTATTGTTTAGGGATGCAACAACTAATTGGTAAGATTGATCATAAAAATAGTTCCCATCAAATCTCATTATCGATTAGGTGGTCTGCAATTAGTTGGTCAGTTGCACAGCACGAGCTGCTTCACTCCAATAAGCTCCTGCACATGGTATTGCACAAACAATGGTATTATTTTTATTTTTTTAAAAATCTGATTAATCGGCCAATTCTTATTCGATCAATTGGAAGGAATTTTTTTGTTGTTGAAATTAATAAAAACAGAATTTATGCTTACCTGATAAATTACTTTCTCCAACGGTGTGTCCGGTCCACGGCGTCATCCTTACTTGTGGGAATATCTCTTCCCCAACAGGAAATGGCAAAGAGTCCCAGCAAAGCTGGCCATATAGTCCCTCCTAGGCTCCGCCCACCCCAGTCATTCGACCGACGGACAGGAGGAAAAATATAGGAGAAACCATATGGTACCGTGGTGACTGTAGTTAGAGAAAATAATTCATCAGACCTGATTAAAAAACCAGGGAGGGCCGTGGACCGGACACAACGTTGGAGAAAGTAATTTATCAGGTAAGCATAAATTCTGTTTTCTCCAACATTGGTGTGCCCGGTCCACGGCGTCATCCTTACTTGTGGGAACCAATACCAAAGCTTTAGGACACGGATGAAGGGAGGGAGCAAATCAGGTTACCTAAACGGAAGGCACCACGGCTTGCAAAACCTTTCTCCCAAAAATAGCCTCCGAAGAAGCAAAAGTATCAAATTTGTAAAATTTGGCAAAAGTGTGCAGTGAAGACCAAGTCGCTGCCTTACATATCTGGTCAACAGAAGCCTCGTTCTTGAAGGCCCATGTGGAAGCCACAGCCCTAGTGGAGTGAGCTGTGATTCTTTCAGGAGGCTGCCGTCCGGTAGTCTCATAAGCCAATCGGATGATGCTTTTAAGCCAAAAGGAAAGAGAGGTAGAAGTCACTTTTTGACCTCTCCTTTTACCAGAATAGACAACAAACAAAGAAAATGTTTGTCTGAAATCTTTTGTAGCCTCTAAATAGAATTTTAGAGCACGGACTACGTCCAAATTGTGTAACAAACGTTCCTTCTTTGAAACTGGATTCGGACATAAAGAAGGTACAACTATCTCCTGGTTAATATTCTTGTTAGAAACAACCTTTGGAAGAAAACCAGGCTTAGTACGCAAAACCACCTTATCTGCATGGAACACCAGATAGGGCGGAGAACACTGCAGAGCAGATAACTCTGAAACTCTTCTAGCAGAAGAAATAGCAACCAAAAACAAAACTTTCCAAGATAGTAACTTAATATCTACGGAATGTAAAGGTTCAAACGGAACCCCTTGAAGAACTGAAAGAACTAGATTTAGACTCCAGGGAGGAGTCAAAGGTCTGTAAACAGGCTTGATCCTAACCAGAGCCTGAACTAATGCTTGAACATCTGGCACAGCTGCCAGTCTTTTGTGTAGTAAGACAGATAAAGCAGAGATATGTCCCTTTAGAGAACTTGCAGATAATCCTTTCTCCAAACCATCTTGTAGAAAGGAGAGAATCTTAGGAATTTTTATCTTATTCCATGGGAATCCTTTGGATTCACACCAACAGATATATATTTTCCATATTTTATGGTAAATCTTTCTAGTTACCAGTTTTCTGGCCTGAACCAGAGTATCTATCACAGAATCTGAAAACCCACGCTTTGATAGAATCAAGCGTTCAATCTCCAAGCCGTCAGCTGGAGGGAGACCAGATTTGGATGTTCGAATGGACCCTGAACAAGAAGGTCCTGTCTCAAAGGTAGCTTCCATGGTGGAACCGATGACATATTCACCAGGTCTGCATACCAAGTCCTGCGTGGCCACGCAGGAGCTATCAAGATCACCGAGGCCCTCTCCTGTTTGATCCTGGCTACCAGCCTGGGAATGAGAGGAAACGGTGGAAATACATAAGCTAGGTTGAAGGTCCAAGGTGCTACTAGTGCATCTACTAGAGTCGCCTTGGGATCCCTGGATCTGGACCCGTAGCAAGGAACCTTGAAGTTCTGACGAGACACCATCAGATCCATGTCTGGAATGCCCCATAATTGAGTTAGTTGGGCAAAGATCTCCGGGTGGAGTTCCCACTCCCCCGGATGGAATGTCTGACGACTCAGATAATCCGCTTCCCAGTTTTCCACACCTGGGATGTGGATCGCAGATAGGTGGCAGGAGTGATCCTCCGCCCATTGAATTATTTTGGTCACTTCTTTCATCGCCAGGGAACTCCTTGTTCCCCCCTGATGATTGATATACGCAACGGTCGTCATGTTGTCTGATTGGAATCTTATGAATCTGGCCTTTGCTAGCTGAGGCCAAGCCCTGAGAGCATTGAAGATCGCTCTTAGTTCCAGAATGTTTATCGGGAGAAGAGACTCTTCCCGAGACCATAGTCCCTGAGCTTTCAGGGATTCCCAGACCGCGCCCCAGCCCACTAGACTGGCGTCGGTCGTGACAATGACCCACTCTGGTCTGCGGAAGCTCATTCCCTGGGATAGATGGTCCAGGGTCAGCCACCAACGGAGTGAATCTCTGGTCTTCTGATCTACTTGAATCATTGGAGACAAGTCTGTATAGTCCCCATTCCACTGTTTGAGCATGCACAGTTGTAATGGTCTTAGATGAATTCATGCAAAAGGAACTATGTCCATTGCTGCAACCATCAACCCTACTACTTCCATGCACTGCGCTATGGAAGGACGTGGAACAGAATGAAGAACTTGACAAGTGCTTAGAAGTTTTGACTTTCTGACCTCTGTCAGAAAAATCCTCATTTCTAAGGAATCTATTATTGTTCCCAAGAAGGGAACTCTTGTTGACGGAGACAGAGAACTTTTTTCTATGTTCACCTTCCATCCGTGTGATCTGAGAAAGGCCAGAACGATGTCTGTATGAGCCTTTGCTTTTGACAGGGACGACGCTTGTATTAGAATGTCGTCCAAGTAAGGTACTACTGCAATGCCCCTCGGTCTTAGAACCGCTAGAAGGGACCCTAGTACCTTTGTGAAAATCCTTGGAGCAGTGGCTAACCCGAATGGGAGGGCCACAAACTGGTAATGTTTGTCCAGAAAGGCGAACCTTAGGAACTGATGATGTTCTTTGTGGATAGGAATATGTAGGTACGCATCCTTTAGATCCACGGTAGTCATAAATTGACCTTCCTGGATAGTGGGTAGAATCGTTCGAATGGTTTCCATCTTGAACGATGGTACCCTGAGAAATTTGTTTAGGATCTTCAAATCCAAAATTGGTCTGAAAGTTCCCTCTTTTTTGGGAACTACGAACAGATTTGAATAAAATCCCATTCCTTGTTCCTTTATTGGAACCGGGTGTATCACTCCCATCTTTAACAGGTCTTCTACACAATGTAAGAACGCCTGTCTCCTTATTTGGTTTAAGGATAAGTGAGACATGTGGAACCTTCCCCTTGGGGGTAGTTCCCTGAATTCCAGAAGATAACCCTGAGAAACTATTTCTAGTGCCCAGGGATAATGAACATCTCTTGCCCAAGCCTGAGCAAAGAGAGAGAGTCTGCCCCCTACTAGATCCGGTCCCGGATCGGGGGCTACTCCTTCATGCTGTTTTGTTAGCAGCAGCAGGCTTCTTGGCCTGCTTACCCTTGTTCCAGCCTTGCATCGGTTTCCAGGCTGGTTTGGGTTGTGAGGCATTACCCTCTTGCTTAGAGGATGCAGAATTAGAGGCCGGTCCGTTCCTGAAATTGCGAAAGGAACGAAAATTAGACTTATTCTTGGCCTTGAAAGGCCTATCTTGTGGAAGGGCGTGGCCCTTTCCCCCAGTGATGTCTGAGATAATCTCTTTCAATTCTGGTCCAAATAGAGTTTTACCTTTGAAAGGGATGTTAAGCAATTTTGTCTTGGATGACACATCCGCTGACCAAGACTTTAGCCAAAGTGCTCTGCGCGCCACGATTGCAAACCCTGAATTTTTCGCCGCTAATCTAGCTAATTGCAAAGCGGCATCTAAAATAAAAGAGTTAGCCAACTTAAGTGCGTGAACTCTGTCCATAACCTCCTCATATGGAGTCTCTCTACTGAGCGACTTTTCTAGTTCCTCGAACCAGAACTACGCTGCTGTAGTGACAGGAACAATGCACGAAATGGGTTGTAGAAGGTAACCTTGCTGTACAAAAATCTTTTTAAGCAAACCCTCCAATTTTTTATCCATAGGATCTTTGAAAGCACAACCATCCTCGATAGGAATAGTAGTGCGCTTGTTTAGAGTAGAAACTGCCCCCTCGACCTTAGGGACTGTCTGCCATAAGTCCTTTCTGGGGTCGACCATAGGAAATAATTTCTTAAATATAGGGGGGGGGGAACAAAAGGTATGCCGGGCTTTTCCCACTCCTTATTCACTATGTCCGCCACCCGCTTGGGTATAGGAAAAGCGTCGGGGTGCACCGGAACCTCTAGGAACTTGTCCATCTTGCATAATTTCTCTGGAATGACCAAGTTGTCACAATCATCCAGAGTAGATAACACCTCCTTAAGCAGTGTGCGGAGATGTTCTAATTTAAATTTAAATGTCACAACATCAGGTTCAGCTTGTTGAGAAATTTTTCCTGAATCTGAAATTTCCCCATCTGACAAAACCTCCCTCATGGCCACTTCAGATTGGTGTGAGGGTATGACAGAACAATTATCATCAGCGCCCTCCTGCTCTTCAGTGTTTAAAACAGAGCAATCGCGCTTTCTCTGATATGTAGGCATTTTGGATAAAATATTTGCTATGGAGTTATCCATTACAGCCGTCAATTGTTGCATGGTAATAAGCATTGGCGCGCTAGATGTACTAGGGGCCTCCTGCATGGGCAAAACTGGTGTAGACACAGTAGGAGATGATGTAGTATCATGTTTACTCCCCTCATCTGAGGAATCATCTTGGGCAATTTCATTATCTGTGGCAGTACTGTCCTTACTTTGTTTGGACGCTATGGCACAATTATCACACAAATTCAAATGGGGAGACACATTGGCTTTCATACATATAGAACATAGCTTATCCGAAGGCACAGACATGTTAAACAGGCTTAAACTTGTCAAAAAAGCACAAAAAAACGTTTTAAAACAAAACCGTTACTGTCTCTTTAAATTTTAAACAGAAAACACTTTATTACTGAATATGTGAAAAAGTATGAAGGAATTGTTCAAATCACCAAAATTTCACCACAGTGTCTTAAAGCATTAAGAGTATTGCACACCAATTTTCAGAGCTTTAACCCTTAAAATAACGGAACCGGAGCCGTTTACAAATTTAACCCCTATACAGTCCCAGCTATAGCCTTTGCTGTGACCTAACCAAGCCCAGAGGGGAATACGATACCAAGTGACGCCTTCTAGAAACTTTTCCAGCTACTTTCAGATCCTCACACATGCATCTGCATGTCTTGCTCTCAAAAACAACTGCGCAGTAAAGGCGCGAAAATGAGGCTCAGCCTACAACTGGGAAGGCCCTCCCTGACTGGAAAAGGTGTCTAACATAGTGCCTGCCGTTAAAAAACGTTCCCCAAGTTTATAAATGTGAATTATCGGCACAAACATGTATAAAATGCCCAAATAAAGCAATCGATTTAGCCCATAAAAGTGTCTACCAGTTTTATAGCCCATATTAAGCCCTTTATTCTGTTTGCTTGACTAAGAAAATGGCTTACCGGTCCCCATGAGGGGAAATGACAGTCTTCCAGCATTACATGGTCTTGTTAGAAATATGGCTAGTCATAACTTAAGCAGAAAAGTCTGCTAACTGTTTCCCCCAACTGAAGTTACTTCATCTCAACAGTCCTATGTGGAAACAGCAATCGATTTTAGTTACTGTCTGCTAAAATGATCTTCCTCTCACAAACAGAAATCTTCATCCTTTTCTGTTTCAGAGTAAATAGTACATACCAGCACTATTTAAAAATAACAAACACTTGATAGAAGAATAAAAAACTACATTTAAACACCAAAAAACTCTTAACCATCTCCGTGGAGATGTTGCCTGTGCAACGGCAAAGAGAATGACTGGGGTGGGCGGAGCCTAGGAGGGACTATATGGCCAGCTTTGCTGGGACTCTTTGCCATTTCCTGTTGGGGAAGAGATATTCCCACAAGTAAGGATGCAGCCCTAGTATTTTGTTATTGAAAAGCAGGGATGGCAGCAGTGTTGCATTAATGTTATTCATTAACAAGGATATAGAGTTGAGACACCATGGCCAGTGCATGCCAAAACCTTTTAAAATGCCACATGAAGACAATATAAATGCCACATGAAGACAATATAAATGCCACATAAAGACAATATAAATGCCACATAAAGACAATATACTTGAAGGAGCAAGTTAATTACTGAACTTATTTTGCACATTTCTGTATAGTAAGGAAGTTAGTCACTACAGAGCAGGGACGTGCACTCATAGGAGGCAGGGGAGGCAGTGCCTACCCTGCCATATGTGGCCAAAGCTTAATTAAATTTTAATTAAGACAAAAAAAAAAAAAAAATATTTTCCCCCCATGTAATGCTATGGAGAGGCAGGTACAGGAACTCTTCTCTCCATTGCAGTACATGGGTCAAAGGAAAAGCTGTGCTGCAGCGCCACCTGTGTTGTGTCAGTATATTAGCAGCCATAATTGGGACCAATAGGAGGCACCCCTCTTGATGCCTCCTAGCAAGTGAAGGATATACAGGTATACCTCATTTTACAGCGCTTCACTTTACAGTGATTCACTAATACAGCGCTTTGTGGAGCTGAAGTTCAACCTCCAAGGATTTTGAAACAGTGCTGTAATCATCGTGAGATTGCGAAAAAAGTGAATGGCACTATTTTGTTATGCTTAGTTCACTCTGTTAACAGCATTGCAGTGCAATCTTTGTCTCAGTGCTAGTCTGGCAAATTTTACTACAGTAATTGCCACTATTTTACAGGTACAGTATTTATTGAATACTAATTGAATACTTGCTGTGCTTGTGTTAAACTAAACGTAGCACTATTGCACCCCTAGTATATGTTAGTTAAAACATGTTTTCAAGATTTTAAACACTGAAAAGAAAGCTATAACTGCCTTGTTTCACTTTAAGGCGGTTTTCACTTTACAGCTGGGCTCCGGTCCCTAACCCGCTGTATGAGCGGGGTATACCTGTATAGAATAATCAGAAGGAGGATGCAGTGAGCAGGGTCATGTGACACAACTGGAAGCTGAAGTAACCTAAGAACAGATGACACCAATCAGAAGAGTAAAGTAGTATTCTACATCTCTTGTGATCCACAAATTGTGTTCAGATGCAGCTCATTAACAGGGGGGACAGTAAGTGAGCATAACCCAATACTGACAGGAAGTCAAAGAGTCAATTCAAATTTAAATCCATAATTTAAAACCCAGAGTTTGAAGTTAAGTGTGCAGTGTCCACATTATTTAAATTAAAGTTTTTGACATTGAATATTGCTAAGCCTCCCTTTTTCATGGTTATTTGATTTAATTTGGTACAAACTCCATATACTGTATGTTATGTCTGTTTAGTCAGAGGATGCAGTATCTATTTTTATTTTTCTCTGTGTCTCAATTTATTTAAAGACTGCTGTTAATTTCTAATTCACAAATCAATTGAAAGCTGTTGCATTGTGTTTTTAATATGTGCTGCTTTTATACAAGTTTATATTAATAAAAAGGAGATAATGGCCTCTAGTTATCAAAGTCTGGCGGACCTGATCCGCTGAATACGGCGAGCAATACTCTCACCGTATTCAGCATTGCACCAGCAGCTCACAAGAGCTGCTGGTGCAACGCCGCCCCCTGCTGACTCGCTGCCAATCGGCCGCCAGCAGGGGGTGTCAATCAGCCCGATCGTACTAGATCGGGTTGATTTGCGGCGATATCTGTCCGCCTGCTCAGATCAGGCGGACAGGTTATGGAGCAGCGGTCTTTGTGACCGCTGCTTCATAACTGCTGTTTCTGGCGAGCCTGCAGGCTCGCCAGAAACACGGGGCATCAAGCTCCATACGGAGCTTGATACATATGCCCCAATGAGTCATTTAAAAAATATATGTAATTATTGCAATTAAATGTTTTTAGAAATAATGCCACTGTAAAGTAACTGGTTAAACACATAGTCAAACGGAGACATTTAAAATTAAACTTTCATGATTGAGGTAGAGCATACTCAGCATGCTATTTTAATAGACTTTTCTAGTTATTTATATTTTGAGAATTAGCATTAACTGTTACTGACCCCATGTCAGCAAATCAAATTAGTTTTTGAAAGGAACATGAAAGTCATAATTACATTTCCATCATTCAGATAGAAATTGCACACAAAAAAATAAAAAACAGAATTTATGTTTACCTGATAAATTACTTTCTCCAACGGTGTGTCCGGTCCACGGCGTCATCCTTACTTGTGGGATATTCTCTTCCCCAACAGGAAATGGCAAAGAGCCCAGCAAAGCTGGTCACATGATCCCTCCTAGGCTCCGCCTTCCCCAGTCATTCGACCGACGTAAAGGAGGAATATTTGCATAGGAGAAATCATATGATACCGTGGTGACTGTAGTTAAAGAAAATAAATTATCAGACCTGATTAAAAAACCAGGGCGGGCTGTGGACCGGACACACCGTTGGAGAAAGTAATTTATCAGGTAAACATAAATTCTGTTTTCTCCAACATAAGTGTGTCCGGTCCACGGCGTCATCCTTACTTGTGGGAACCAATACCAAAGCTTTAGGACACGGATGAAGGGAGGGAGCAAATCAGGTCACCTAGATGGAAGGCACCACGGCTTGCAAAACCTTTCTCCCAAAAATAGCCTCAGAAGAAGCAAAAGTATCAAATTTGTAAAATTTAGTAAAAGTGTGCAGTGAAGACCAAGTCGCTGCCTTACATATCTGATCAACAGAAGCCTCGTTCTTGAAGGCCCATGTGGAAGCCACAGCCCTAGTGGAATGAGCTGTGATTCTTTCAGGAGGCTGCCGTCCGGCAGTCTCGTAAGCCAATCTGATGATGCTTTTAAGCCAAAAGGAGAGAGAGGTAGAAGTTGCTTTTTGACCTCTCCTTTTACCAGAATAAACAACAAACAAGGAAGATGTTTGTCTAAAATCCTTTGTAGCATCTAAATAGAATTTTAAAGCACGAACTACATCCAAATTGTGCAACAAACGTTCCTTCTTTGAAACTGGATTCGGACACAAAGAAGGCACGACTATCTCCTGGTTAATGTTTTTGTTAGAAACAACTTTCGGAAGAAAACCAGGTTTAGTACGCAAAACCACCTTATCTGCATGGAACACCAGATAAGGAGGAGAACACTGCAGAGCAGATAATTCTGAAACTCTTCTAGCAGAAGAAATTGCAACCAAAAACAAAACTTTCCAAGATAATAACTTAATATCAACGGAATGTAAGGGTTCAAACGGAACCCCCTGAAGAACTGAAAGAACTAAATTGAGACTCCAAGGAGGAGTCAAAGGTTTGTAAACAGGCTTGATTCTAACCAGAGCCTGAACAAAGGCTTGAACATCTGGCACAGCTGCCAGCTTTTTGTGAAGTAACACAGATAAGGCAGAAATCTGTCCCTTCAAAGAACTTGCAGATAATCCTTTCTCCAAACCTTCTTGAAGAAAGGATAGAATCTTAGGAATTTTTATCTTGTCCCAAGGGAATCCTTTAGATTCACACCAACAGATATATTTTTTCCATATTTTGTGGTAGATTTTTCTAGTTACAGGCTTTCTGGCCTGAACAAGAGTATCAATGACAGAAACTGAGAACCCTCGCTTTGATAAGATCAAGCGTTCAATCTCCAGGCAGTCAGTTGGAGTGAGACCAGATTCGGATGTTCGAACGGACCTTGAACAAGAAGGTCCCGTCTCAAAGGTAGCTTCCATGGTGGAGCCGATGACATATTCACCAGGTCTGCATACCAAGTCCTGCGTGGCCACGCAGGAGCTATCAAGATCACCGATGCCCTCTCCTGATTGATCCTGGCTACCAGCCTGGGGATGAGAGGAAACGGCGGGAATACATAAGCTAGTTTGAAGGTCCAAGGTGCTACTAGTGCATCTACTAGAGTCGCCTTGGGATCCCTGGATCTGGACCCGTAGCAAGGAACCTTAAAGTTCTGACGAGAGGCCATCAGATCCATGTCTGGAATGCCCCACAACTGAGTAATTTGGGCAAAGATTTCCGGATGGAGTTCCCACTCCCCCGGATGAAATGTCTGACGACTCAGAAAATCCGCTTCCCAATTTTCCACTCCTGGGATGTGGATTGCAGACAAGTGGCAGGAGTGAGTCTCCGCCCATTGAATGATTTTGGTCACTTCTTCCATCGCCAGGGAACTCCTTGTTCCCCCCTGATGGTTGATGTACGCAACAGTCGTCATGTTGTCTGATTGAAACCGTATGAATTTGGCCTTTGCTAGCTGAGGCCAAGCCTTGAGAGCATTGAATATCGCTCTCAGTTCCAGAATATTTATCGGGAGAAGAGATTCTTCCCGAGACCAAAGACCCTGAGCTTTCAGGGGTCCCCAGACCGCGCCCCAGCCCACCAGACTGGCGTCGGTCGTGACAATGACCCACTCTGGTCTGCGGAAGCTCATCCCCTGTGACAGGTTGTCCAGGGACAGCCACCAACGGAGTGAATCTCTGGTCCTCTGATCTACTTGTATCGTCGGAGACAAGTCTGTATAATCCCCATTCCACTGACTGAGCATGCACAGTTGTAATGGTCTTAGATGAATTCGCGCAAAAGGAACTATGTCCATTGCCGCTACCATCAAACCTATTACTTCCATGCACTGCGCTATGGAAGGAAGAGGAACAGAATGAAGTACTTGACAAGAGTTTAGAAGTTTTGATTTTCTGGCCTCTGTCAGAAAAATCCTCATTTCTAAGGAGTCTATTATTGTTCCCAAGAAGGGAACCCTTGTTGACGGAGATAGAGAACTTTTTTCTACGTTCACTTTCCACCCGTGAGATCTGAGAAAGGCCAGGACAATGTCCGTGTGAGCCTTTGCTTGTGGAAGGGACGACGCTTGAATCAGAATGTCGTCCAAGTAATGTACTACTGCAATGCCCCTTGGTCTTAGCACCGCTAGAAGGGACCCTAGTACCTTTGTGAAAATTCTTGGAGCAGTGGCTAATCCGAACGGAAGTGCCACAAACTGGTAATGCTTGTCCAGGAATGCGAACCTTAGGAACCGATGATGTTCCTTGTGGATAGGAATATGTAGATACGCATCCTTTAAATCCACCGTGGTCATGAATTGACCTTCCTGGATGGAAGGAAGAATTGTTCGAATGGTTTCCATTTTGAACGATGGAACCTTGAGAAACTTGTTTAGGATCTTGAGATCTAAGATTGGTCTGAATGTTCCCTCTTTTTTGGGAACTACGAACAGATTGGAGTAGAACCCCATCCCTTGTTCTCCTAATGGAACAGGATGAATCACTCCCATTTTTAACAGGTCTTCTACACAATGTAAGAATGCCTGGTTTTTTATGTGGTCTGAAGACAATTGAGACCTGTGGAACCTCCCCCTTGGGGGAAGCCCCTTGAATTCCAGAAGATAACCTTGGGAAACTATTTCTAGCGCCCAAGGATCCAGAACATCTCTTGCCCAAGCCTGAGCGAAGAGAGAGAGTCTGCCCCCCACCAGATCCGGTCCCGGATCGGGGGCCAACATCTCATGCTGTCTTGGTAGCAGTGGCAGGTTTCTTGGCCTGCTTTCCTTTGTTCCAGCCTTGCATTGGCCTCCAGGCTGGCTTGGCTTGAGAAGTATTACCCTCTTGCTTAGAGGACGTAGCACTTGGGGCTGGTCCGTTTCTGCGAAAGGGACGAAAATTAGGTTTATTTTTGGCCTTGAAAGACCTATCCTGAGGAAGGGCGTGGCCCTTGCCCCCAGTGATATCAGAAATAATCTCTTTCAAGTCAGGGCCAAACAGCGTTTTCCCCTTGAAAGGAATGTTAAGCAATTTGTTCTTGGAAGACGCATCCGCTGACCAAGATTTTAGCCAAAGCGCTCTGCGCGCCACAATAGCAAACCCAGAATTTTTCGCCGCTAATCTAGCCAATTGCAAAGTGGCGTCTAGGGTGAAAGAGTTAGCCAATTTGAGAGCATGAATTCTGTCCAAAATCTCCTCATAAGAAGAATCTTTATTGAGCGCCTTTTCTAGTTCATCGAACCAGAAACACGCTGCTGTAGTGACAGGAACAATGCATGAAATTGGTTGTAGAAGGTAACCTTGCTGAACAAACATCTTTTTAAGCAAACCCTCTAATTTTTTATCCATAGGATCTTTGAAAGCACAACTATCTTCTATGGGTATAGTGGTGCGTTTGTTTAGAGTAGAAACCGCCCCCTCGACCTTGGGGACTGTCTGCCATAAGTCCTTTCTGGGGTCGACCATAGGAAACAATTTCTTAAATATAGGGGGAGGGACGAAAGGTATGCCGGGCCTTTCCCATTCTTTATTTACAATGTCCGCCACCCGCTTGGGTATAGGAAAAGCTTCGGGGGGCCCCGGGACCTCTAGGAACTTGTCCATTTTACATAATTTCTCTGGAATGACCAAATTCTCACAATCATCCAGAGTAGATAACACCTCCTTAAGCAGGGCGCGGAGATGTTCCAATTTAAATTTAAATGTAATCACATCAGGTTCAGCTTGTTGAGAAATTTTCCCTGAATCTGAAATTTCTCCCTCAGACAAAACCTCCCTGGCCCCCTCAGACTGGTGTAGGGGCACTTCAGAACCAATATCATCAGCGTCCTCATGCTCTTCAGTATTTTCTAAAACAGAGCAGTCGCGCTTTCGCTGATAAGTGGGCATTTTGGCTAAAATGTTTTTGATAGAATTATCCATTACAGCCGTTAATTGTTGCATAGTAAGGAGTATTGGCGCACTAGATGTACTAGGGGCCTCCTGTGTGGGCAAGACTGGTGTAGACGAAGGAGGGGATGATGCAGTACCATGCTTACTCCCCTCACTTGAGGAATCATCTTGGGCATCATTTTCTCTAAATTTTGTGTCACATAAATCACATCTATTTAAATGAGAAGGAACCTTGGCTTCCCCACATACAGAACACAGTCTATCTGGTAGTTCAGACATGTTAAACAGGCATAAACTTGATAACAAAGTACAAAAAACGTTTTAAAATAAAACCGTTACTGTCACTTTAAATTTTAAACTGAACACACTTTATTACTGCAAATGTGAAAAAGTATGAAGGAATTGTTCAAAATTCACCAAAATTTCACCACAGTGTCTTAAAGCCTTAAAAGTATTGCACACCAAATTTGAAAGCTTTAACTTTAAAATAACGGAACCGGAGCCGTTTTTATATTTAACCCCTTTACAGTCTCTGGTATCTGCTTTGCTGAGACCCAACCAAGCCCAAAGGGGAATACGATACCAAATGACGCCTTCAGAAAGTCTTTTCTGTGTATCAGAGCTCCTCACACATGCATCTGCATGTCATGCTTCCTAAAAACAAGTGCGCAATAGAGGCGCGAAAATGAGGCTCTGCCTATGATTAGGGAAAGCCCCTAGAGGATAAGGTGTCCAATATAGTGCCTGCCGGTTATTTTACATAATTCCCAAGAATAAAATAATTCCTCAAAGCTATGAAGTATAAAATATGTTTATATATCAATCGTTTTAGCCCAGAAAATGTCTACAGTCTTAAAAGCCCTTGTGAAGCCCTTTTTTTCTCTTATGTAATAAAAATGGCTTACCGGATCCCATAGGGAAAATGACAGCTTCCAGCATTACATCGTCTTGTTAGAAATGTGTCATACCTCAAGCAGCAAAAGTCTGCTCACTGTTTCCCCCAACTGAAGTTAATTCCTCTCAACAGTCCTGTGTGGAAACAGCCATCGATTTTAGTAACGGTTGCTAAAATCATTTTCCTCTTACAAACAGAAATCTTCATCACCTTTCTGTTTCAGAGTAAATAGTACATACCAGCACTATTTTAAAATAACAAACTCTTGATTGAATAATAAAAACTACAGTTAAACACCAAAAAACTCTAAGCCATCTCCGTGGAGATGTTGCCTGTACAACGGCAAAGAGAATGACTGGGGAAGGCGGAGCCTAGGAGGGATCATGTGACCAGCTTTGCTGGGCTCTTTGCCATTTCCTGTTGGGGAAGAGAATATCCCACAAGTAAGGATGACGCCGTGGACCGGACACACCTATGTTGGAGAAATAAACTTTCTATTTTACTTTTATTATTATTATGTACTTCATTCTTTTGGTATCCTTTGGTGTTCTTTGTTGAAGAGCATATCTAAGTGGGATGTGCATGTGCGTTTCTTGAACACCATATTGCAGCAGCTTTGTTGGCAGTATTGATAACTTGTCCTTTGTGTAAAATTTGTATGGTAAATTATTTCTATTTTTACAATACAGTAGTGAGTAGAGAAGAGATTGTGTATCATTCTAATTGCTTAGTAACTGGCACTGTGCCACAGAATTGTGTGAGTGTGTATGTGAGCAGAGTGTGTGTGGGTGTCAGTGAGCAGAGTATGTGTGCTTTATTCTCCAGGTAATCAATACATTTCCGATGAGCTGGTGCTTTAGTGCAGTGTTTCTCAACATTGGTCCTCAAGTACCCCCAACAGGCCAGGTTTTAATTATAGCTGAATCAGTGCACAGGTGAAGTAATCAGCTGATCAGTAACTCAGTGGTTACTAACTTGCTCTCACCCATCACCTGATTATGTCACCTGTGCACTGGTTCAGCTATCATTCAAACCTGCCCTGTTGGGGGTACTTGCGGCCCTCTGTAGATGTGTTTCTCCGGCGTTTCATATCTAGTGCCTCACTAGCCTCTGACCTCACTGCACGTCACTGCTACAGAGTATGCTTTGTTAAAGGGACAGTTTACTGTAAAATTGTTTTTTCCTTAATGTGTTTCAAATGACTTGCTATACCAGCTGCAGAGTATAAAAATTTATGAGAAACTGCTTCTTTAGGTTTTGTATATGAAATAGGTGGTTTTGTTCTTTGAAACCACAACACACTAAAATGGTTGATTTTGCAGGTAAATCAGATCTCCTTATTTTGTCACTTAACAATGCTTATTTATAGTAGATACTTATATTAATTATATTAATACTTAGAACAATTACTTGTATTACTTATCGCTCCTAACCCCTATTGGGAGTGTGATTTATTCTGCTGGCTATGTTCAGTTAGGTAGAGATAGTTCAGAAGCTATTTGTAAACAATTCAATAGACTGCAGTAGGTAAAATGGATACTTGGGAAGAAATTAAAGGGAAACTAAAGTCAAAATTAAAAAGTTTCATGATTCAGCTAAAGCAAGCAATTTAAAAAAAACAAAAAAAAAAAACACATATCCAATATACTTCCATTATCAAAACATGCACCTTTTTTTTTGCACACGTTCTGAGGCTCTAGCTCCTACTGAGCAAAGTATATACCTATATGCATTTTGTGATTGGCTGATAGTGGTCACATGGTACAGGGGGGGGGGGAAGAAAATTGGAATAACTGTAAAATTTGCCAGAAAATATTTGACTGCTCATTTCAAATTCAAAGTACAGTATGTGTTATTGCATTGTCAAAATGGTGATTCTGTGAGTTTAATAATTATATCACAAGCTGTATGTTAATTTATCTATATTAATGGTGTGCAATTGACCTAATGTGCTCGAAAACCATAGAGATATGCGCATGTCAGGAGCATTATTGGTATAGTAAGCAAGCGTGTTTGTTCGGTGATTAATTTGTACAATTGCTAATTGGGTTTTTGTTATTTTATTGAGCAGTTAGAGTGTTGTCATTCAATATGGTGGTAATTTCAATGTATTTTGCCCATAAGCAAAGCCAGTGTCGCATAAAAAAACGTTTTGGGGTAAAAAATGTGTTGCTTGGGGAAGTGTGGATTTGATTTAAATCAAATAGCTTTAAATTGCTAGTTAGTAAGACTTGATATATATATATATATATATATATATATATATATATATATATATATATATATCTCTGTAGCGCTGGAAAGATAGGGGTATACAATGACAAGGATTTGTGATAAAATACAAAACAAACTAAACAAATCTAGTACAGGAGGAAGAGCACCCTGCTCCGGAGAGCTCACAGTCTACAGGTTGAGGGTGCAGAGACATAAGGTTGGGGTAGCTTGTCACATGAATTGTAGTTGCAGCAGTTAGTCAGGCAGTTCAAGAATTATTTTGGTTAGGATGAGAGATGGAGGAGAGATGGTAAGCCTCTCTGAATAGGTGGGTTTTCAAGGAGTGTCTGAAGCTATACAAGATTGGAGAATGGAGTGGATTAGAGAGTTCCAGAGGACAGGGGCAGCATGTCAAAAGTATTGGAGACGGGAGTGGGACTTAGAGATAACAGGGAATAGAGAGACGTAGGTCAGAGGTTGATCGAAGAGGATGGGATGGTGAATATTTGGAGATTAGAGAGGAAATATAGTTTGGAGTTAGACTGTTGAGTGCTTTGTAAGGGTTAATACTTTAAAAAATGTATTCTGGAGTGTATGGGGAGCCAGTGTAAGGACTTGCAGAGCGAAGCAGCTGATGTAGATCGGCGACTTAGGTGAATGAGTCTAGCTGAAGCATTCATAATACATTGGAGGGAGGAGAGGCGGTGTTTTGGAAGGCTATTTAGATGTAGATTGCAATAATCAATGTGTGACAAAATGAGGGAATGAATTAGTATGTTTGTAGTTTTCATAAATCCCCTCAGAGTGCAGAGTCACTGCATCAAACATATATTTAAAGCACTGTAATTCCCGCAGCTTTACTATCTTTTTTGCTTCCACCTCAAAACCCCCCTTGTAAACCTCATTCCCCAAGGTTTACTGGTGGATGCCAGAGGATCGTGGGGCGCCTTCCTTAAAGGGATAGTCATGATTCAGATAGAGCATGCAATTTGAATCTGCTTTCTAATTTACTCCTATTATCAATTTTCCTTTGTTCTCTTGGTATCTTTATATGAAAAAGTATAAATCTAAGCTTAGGAGCCGGTCTATTTTTGGTTCAGCACCTGGGTAGCACTTTCTGATTGGCACCAAAATAAAGCTACCAATAAGCAAGCGCTACCCATGTGCTAAACCAAAAATGGGACGACTCAAGCTCACATTCTTGCTTTTTCAAATAAAGATACCAAGAGAACAAAGAAAAATAAGAGTAAATTGCTTAAAATTGCATGCTTTATCTGAATCATGAAAGTTTAATTTTGACAAGACTATCCCTTTAAACTGCCCTTTTCAGGTTAATTGATAATTTTAGCTTTGAAAAAAGCTGGGTATGGCCGAAACTTGTTTGCTGCACTATCTTTCTTAACTTGCCTCTCCACTATCCCACCTGATGCCGAGGTTCCAGTATATCAGTCAGGACTCTTTAGGATTAGTGTGATGCTTTCTTTTTTATCTTTTTCTGTTTATTTTCTTATTCACTCTGCTTTTTTCAGTACTATATAACCTTACCCAGTGGGAGGGTGGTATGTGAGCAGGGTGATTAGATGTGATATTACCTTCAGTTAAAGGGACACTGTACTGATTGGTGGATAAATTCATCAACCAATAAAAAATTGCTGTCCAGAGTACTGAACCCAAAAAAAGCATAGATGCCTTCTTTTTCAAATAAAGTTAGCAAGAGAACAAAGAAAAATTGATAATAGGAGTAAATTAGAAAGTTGCTTAAAATTGCATGCTCTTTCTGAATTACAAAACAACATTTTTGGGTTCAGTGCCCCTTTAATGATTTTAATTTATAAATAAAGGCTATGTTTTAAAAGTAGGGAATAGTGCTGTAAACCCCCATACTTTCTCTCTTTTGTGTAATTTAATTGTTATTTTAGAGGATTAGCACCTTATCTCAAAGAAGTATTTTTATTTGATATGTTTTTCCCACTTTTTTGGATTGTAGTGCCGGTCAGCTCTTATCTGTTAATTATATATCCCTTTAAACTCACCAGGCGGAGGCAAAATAAATGGTGTAGATGGGGGAATTACAGTACAATAGGTTTTACCCACAGCCGCTTGGGTAATGTCCGTTTTACCCGGGTAATCCTAGGATTACCCAATGTCTGAATGTATGTATATGTATATATATATATATATATATATATATATATATATATATATATATAACAACTGTGAAAAAAAGCAACTTCCTGAGAGTGCTGGTTTGCACCCAGGGTCATAGGATGTGTACCCGGTCCGGCCTGAGAATGCTGACCCCACCAGTGTTTTGTATATGTTTGGGGAAATTACATAAGCCTGTGCACCCTCCATTTTGCTGGTTTGCACCCAGGGCTGTGCATGTTGCAGGGTATATATATATATATATATATATATATATATATATATATATATATATATATATATACGCACACACACACAGTATCTCACAAACGTATCTCACAACACTGAAGAAATTACACTTTGCTACAATGTAAAGTAGTGAGCGTACAGCCTGTATAACAGTGTAAATTTGCTGTCCCCTCAAAATAACTCAACACACAGCCATTAATGTCTAAATCGTTGGCAACAAAAGTGAGAAGACCCCTAAGTGGAAATGTTGGGCCCAAAGTGTCAATATTTTGTGTGGCCACCATTATTTTCCAGCACTGCCTTAACCCTCTTGGGCATGGAGTTCACCAGAGCTTCACAGGTTGTCACTGGAGTCCTCTCCCACTCCTCCATGACGACATCACAGAGTTGGTGGATGTTAGAGACCTTGCGCTCCCCCACCTTCCGTTTGAGGATGCCCCACAGATGCTCAATAGTGTTTAGGTCTGGAGACATGCTTGGCCAGTCCATCATCTTTACCCTCAGCTTCTTTAGCAAGGTAGTGGTCGTCTTGGAGGTGTATCTGGGGTCTTTTTTTATTATTTTATTTTTAAGGAATAGATAATTGAGTAAGCTGATAAGAGGAACTATGAGTTTTTGGTTAAAAATATATAATCCAGTTGAAGTATTGTACAAATGTTGGACTGTATAAATGATACTGTGTTCTAGAAAAATTTATTGTTTTTGTTATGTTATTCTAGAGATTATATTTTTGACATGTACGTCCTCTTGATTCGAAAAACTTAAAATTATGCTTACCTGATAATTTCCTTTCCTTCTGTATGGGAAGAGTCCACAGCTGCATTCCTTACTTGTGGGAAATACTGAACCTGGCCACCAGGAGGAAGGCAGACACACCCCAGCCAAAGGCTTAAATATCTCCCCCACTTCCTCATAACCCCAGTCATTCTGCCGAGGGAACAAGGAACAGTAGGAGAAATATCAGGGTAAAAAAAGGTGCCAGAAGAATAAATTAAAATTCAGGGCCGCCCATCGGAGAACACGTGCGGGAGCTGTGGACTCTTCCCATACAGAAGGAAAGAGTCCACAGCTGCATTCCTTACTTGTGGGAAACATATACCCAAGCTCTAGAGTACACAGAATGCTAACGGGAGGAATAAAAGAGAGGTGGACCCTAATATGAGGGCACCACAACCTGCAAAAACCTTTCTGCCGAAGGCTGCTTTAGCAAAAGCAAAAACATCAAACTTGTAAAATTTGGAAAAATTATGTAAGGAGGCCATTTTTAAAAGGCCCAAGAGGGAGACAGAAGGACATAAGCCTCAGAGGAGGCTTATGTCCTTCTGTCTCTATACTAAATGGATGACACTCCTCAGCCAAAAAGATAAGAAGAGGCCCTCTGACCCCCACGCTTCCCGGAAAAGAGAACAAACAGAGAAAGAAGTTTGTCTAAATTCCTTCGTGGCCTGAAGATAGAACTTCAAGGCACAAACCACATCCAGAATTACGTTGTAAACGTTCCTTCGACGAAGAAGGATTAAGAAATAAGAAACCACAATCTCTTGATTGATGTTGTAAATTGACACAACCTTAGGAAGAAACCTAACTTGGTTCACAGAACAGCCTTATCAGCATGGTAAGCCAGATAAGGAGGGACGCATTGCAAGGCAGTAATTACAGATACTCTGCGCGCAGAAGCAATAGCCAGTAGAAAAAGAACCTTCCAAGGCAACAATTTAATGTCTACTTCATGCATAGGCTCCAACGGAGCCCGTTGCAAAACATTAAGAACAAGATTTAAACTCCAAGGAGGAGCATTAGATCTAAACACAGGTCTGATCCTAGCAGAGCCTTAACAAATAACTGCACATATGGAAGCTCAACGAACCTCTTGTGCAGTAACACAGACAGGGCCGAAATCTGTCCCATCAGGGGACTTGCAGAAAAGCCCTTCTCCAGTTCATCCTGGAGAACAGAATAAGTAGGTCCTCCACACCTTAATATAGATGCAACGAGCAATCAGCTTACAAGCTTGAATGAGAGTAAAAATAACTCTCAGAAAACCCTCTCTTGGCTATGACTAAGCAGTTCCCTGCAACAAGGTAACTTCCACGGAGGAGATGAGGACATCCCCACTAGATCAGCGAACCATATCGTTTGCGGCCAAGACGGAGCAATCAGTATCAATGATGCAAGGCCGCCATCAGGGGGTGACAGGGTTGACTCCTGTCAGGGGCCCAATGGGCCAGGGGGGCTCCATGAGGCAAGAACTAAAAAAAAAAAAAAATATTTTTATTTTTTTAATTTTGGCAGCCACCAGTGGGTACTACAGCAGAGTGCTAATTGAGCCTGGGAAATGTTATTACAAGGAGTAAAGTATTAGCATTTGAGAGGATTTCTGAGTGTGCACTAAACCACTATGCACAGTGTGAGACAGACTTGGCACTTTGTTTGTACAGTGTGTGCCTGAGTCAGACGGCAGATCACTTTCATTTGCAGAGGACTTACTTAGCAAATGTTTTTTATTTCTTTGTGCAATTTCGGATTGTAACTTCAGTGTGGTAGTAGTTGTATGGTGGGGCCAGGGGTCCATAAAAATACATTTTTTTAGCAGCAGTGTATTTATGATTATTTGACAATGCTGTAGAAATTCTATATTTAAAACCATGCAGAAATGTTTCCTCCTCAATACACAAATGTATATATTACATTCCAGTTTACTGCCCCTTTATGCAAGGACTTTCCAGAGGCATTTTATCAAAGATTTTTACATCTGCATAAAATGTTATACTCTCAGACTAAGATTGCTCAGTGTTTGAAATGAGACAGGTTAACGTAAAACAAACATATGTCAACCTTTTAAAAGTACTTTTCTTCATCTAGCAATCTAACTAGATTATTAATGTACAATTTTAAATTCACAGAATTATTTTTGTTTGCACATTTACAAATATGAGTCTTTAAAAAGTGATCTCTTAATGTCACACACTGTTGATTTAGGGGATGGAAGGTGCATAAATGTTTCCTCCTGTGAATGTTTCTGTGGGTGTCTGTGTTTATGTCTTTGTGCTTTGGTTTATGTCTCTATGAGTGTGTATGTATTTTTTTCTGTGGGTCTCTCTGTGAGGATGGGTGTGCATGTCTTTGTGCATTTTCTGTGGATGTCTGTGAGGGTGTGTACATATGTATTTGAGCTTTTTCTATGGGTGTCTCTGTGAGGGTGTGTGTATGTTTGTCTTTGTGTATTTTCTCTGGATGTCTGTTTTCTGTGGATGTCACTGTGAGGGTGTGTGTGTGTGTGTGTGTGTGTATGTATGTCTGTTTTCTGTGGATGTCTCTGTGAGGGTGTGTGTTTTCTGTGGATGTCTCTGTAAAGGGTGTGTGTATGTCTATGTATTTTCTGTGGATGTCTCTGTGAGGGTGGGTGTGTGTGTGTGTGTGTGTGTATGTATGTCTGTGTTTTCTGTGGATGTCTCTGTGAGGGTGTGTGTTTTCTGTGGTTGTCTCTGTAAAGGGTGTGTGTATGTCTGTGTGTTTTCTGTGGATGTCTCTGCGAGGGTGTGTGTGTGTGTGTGTGTGTGTGTATGTATGTATGTCTGTTTTCTGTGGATGTCTCTATGAGGTTGTGTGTTTTCTGTGGGTGTCTCTGTGAGGGTGTGTCTATGTCTTTGTGTGTTTTCTGTGGATGCCTTAGTGAGGGTGTGTGTATGTATGTCTTTCTGTGTTTTATGTGGTTGTCTCTCTGTGTGTGTATGTCTTTGTGTGTTTTCTGTGGGTGTCGGTGTTTCCTTGGGTGTGTGTGCAAGTTTGAGTTTGTGTGTGTGTCCATTGTCTGTTCCTTTTTAGGACATTTTGACCTTACTACTGATTATTCACATCTTTCTACAGACAATGAGACTAATGAGACCTTTCCAGAAGTCACCTAATCCACCATTTAACCTTTAAATTATTGTTTAGGCAGTTCAGGGCCCTTTCTTTCAGCCACTGCATGCTGTCATCATTTAGTTGTCATCTTCCTTTACAAAAAGATAATCAGAACTCCATATTTTGTTTTCTAAATCTCCTTTTTTTTACAAAACTGTAGTCTACATCATTGCTTGTCAGGTCAGTGTAAACAAGTGCTGAGTGTCTGTGTCTGAGTGTGTTTCTTTGCCTGTCTGCTAGAGTGTCTATATGCGAATCCTTATGTGTGAGTGTGTGTTTCAGTGTATGAGTGTGTCTGTGTGTTTGTATGTTACTACCTTTACAACATTTCCAAGTTTAAATAGACACTTAAGAATAAAGTGCATATACGTTTTAGTCACTTGGTCAAAAATTGCACATGTCAAGGGGGGAGGCCTGATCAATGGTTAAGTCAGGGGCCCCAAAATTTCTAGTGGCAGCCCTGCACTGACACCTGCTCTTGCTTGATTCAAGCCACTACACGAGTAAGTAGTGGTAAACAGCTGGAAAAGATAAATTAGATTGAACCTCCAAGGCACCGCTAATGCATCTGTCATCTCCGCATAAGGATCCCTGTACCTCGACCCATATCTAGGTAGCTTGGTATTGAGACGTCATAAGATCTTCCTTTTGCAAATCTCTGCAAACACTTTGGGATGGAGAGACCATTCCCCCGGATGAAAGGATTGTCTGCTGAGGAAGTTGTCCACACCCAGAATGTGGATCGCTGATAGCAAACAGATGTCGGTCTCCGCCCACTCCAAAATCCGAGATACTTTCCTCATAGCTAGGGAGCTTCTCGTTCCCCCCCTGATGGTTGATGTAAGCCACTGAGATTATATTGTCTGATTGGAATCTGATAAACTGGGACAAACCCAGCAGAATCTAAGCCTTCAGAGCATTGTATATTACTCCAAGTTTCAAAATGAGATCGGGAGGGAGCTTTCCTCCTGAGTCAATAGGTCCTGTACCTCCCTGGCAACCCAAACAGCTCCCCATTCTGACAGACTTGCAACCGTAGACACAATCACCCAGGATGGTCTTAAGACAGACGTTCCTCGGGAAAAGAGATCCAGACAAGACCACCAAGAGAGCGATTCTCTCGATCAGTTGTCCAGAGAAATCTGTTGAGACAGATCCGAATGATTGCCATTCAATTGCTTCAGCATGCACAGTTGCAACAGTCTGCGGTGAAACCTGACAAGGGAATGATGTCCATGCTGGACACCATGAGACCAATCACCTCCATACACCGAGCCACAGATGGCCTTAAGCAGGTCTGGAGGGCAAGACATGTTGAACCTAGCTTGCAACGTCTCTGGTCTGTTAGAAATATTCTCATGTCTATGGAGTCTATTAAAGTAACCGAAAATTCTACCCTGGTACTTGATATAAGAGAACTCTCTCTAGATTTATCTCCCATCCATGGGATCGAAGAAGACAGGAGAGATTCCGAATGGTCCACTCATTGAAAAAATTTCTTAGAGCCGTAGCTAGACCCAAGGGAAGTGCAATAAACTGGAAGTGCTGGTCCAGGAACGCAAACCTTAGGAACTAGAAGTGGTCCTTGAGCATTGGTACGTGAAGGAAGCATCCTTCAGATCTATCGTAGTCATGAACTGCCCTTCCCAAATCGGGGGAAGAATGGAGCTTATTGTCTCCATCTTGAACGAGGGCACATAAAAAAACTTGTTTAAGCACCTTAGGTCCAGAATCTGATGGAAAGTTCCCTCCTTCTTTGGGACCACTAAAAGGTTTGAATAGTATCCAAAACTTCTCTCTGCGATAGGTACCAGGACAATAACTCCTAAGGGGACAGATCCCGTATGCACTCCAGAAAAGCTTCCCTCTTTTCTGGTCAGGAAGACAGGTTTGAGAGGAGGAATCTGCCCCTGGGTGGCTGAGACTTGAAACCTATCTGGTAACCCTGAGCTATGACCTCCAGGACCCATGGATCCTGCATGTCCTTGAACCAAGTGATTGAATAGAGCTACAGTTTGCCCCTACACGATCCAGAAGAGGACCAGGGACCACCCATTCAAGCCAACTTAGACTCAGCGGGCTTCTGGCTCTGCTTGGATTTATTCCAAGACTAAGCCGGCTTCCAAGAGCTCTTGGTTTGCTCTGGCTTAGCTGAGGACTGCTGACAATGGGCTTTATCAGAACGAAAATGGTCCCTTAGACTAGTTCTTATTCTCTTATGGTAGGAGGGCACCCTTGCCCCCTTTAACCGTGGAGATAATTGAGTCCAGGCCTGGACCAAACAAAATCTTTCCCTTAAAGGGGAGGGAAAGAAGTTTAGACTTAGAAGTCATATCCGCAGATCATGATGTCAGCCAGAGTCCGACGGGCCTCAGCAGAAAGGCTGAAGCCTTAGCATTCAGGCGAATAATCTGCTTAATAGCATCACAGATAAAAGAATTTGCAACCCTCAAGGCTGTAATTCTTTCCTGAATAACGTTGAGGAGACCTCTCCACCCCGATTAAATCCTATAAGGAGCCGCACCCGTAGGTAGTTTCTCCAGCAACCGTGGCAACGGCCGCCACCGGTTGAAACAAATATCCTGTATGTTGAAACATCTCTCTTAACAGAGTTTCCATCTTTTATCCATGGGCTCTTTAAACGAAGAGCTATCCTCAAGCGGGATAGTAATACATTTAGCAAGAGTGAAGATAGTGTCATCCCTTTTAGGGACGGAACTCCACAACTCCATTGAGAGTCCAGGACCGGAAACAATTTCTTAAAGAAAGAAGAGCGGAAAAAGGAATCCAATCCTGTCCCATTCATTCTTAATAATGTTCGCCATCTAACAGGAGCAGGGAAGGATAAGGTACCACCCTGAGCCCAAACTCTATTCAATTTAGGAATCAAAGGTTCATCAGGCAATTTGGCCTCTGGAACCTCTAAATTTGCAAAAACTTCCTTTAGAAGAAAGCGCAAATTCCAAAAACTAAAGTCTGGTTCCTTCGCAGCCGTAGGTTTAGAGGCAGCAGACTCCGATCCAGAATGTTCATACTCTGAAGTCTCAGAAAGAACTTCATCCTTGGATAGCCTTATTAGTTAAATCCAATAAATTATCTGATATACTCTGAGAAGGAGTGCAGTATGTAACCATTTGCTTGCGCTTGGCAGGGTGAGGTAAAGCATTAAAGGCCGCAGACACCGCTGTCTGAACTGCGCAGTAACGTCTGGTGTAAAAAAGGCCCCTTCCAGATGTGGGGGGGGGGGGGGGATCAGCAATGCTACGGGAAACTGCATGTGTAGAGAGAGAAGAAAATAGGGTACACACCTCACTGGACGACAACTCCTCAGAGGTGGACGTCTCAGTGGTATCAAACATGTTAGATATCACATTATCAAGGCATATGGAACATAATTGAGAGGGCGGATCTAAGGCCTCCTCACAATATAAACAGGAATTACTCTTTAGTAATAGAGGGGGTACCCTCTAAAGTAACATAATCCTCCGTCGCTAGTGCAATAACCGGAGAACTGTAGAAAATAAAGCAATCTTATTTTATTCACAAAAATGGCACCCTTTTACCCTAACGGCTGGGGCATTCCCTAACTCCTATGACCCAGACAGTACAGAGATTTAGGACTCCTCTCTGATAGACACCCGGTCAGGAAAGAGAGAATGAAAACTGCACAATGCAGGACCGTCTCTGCTATGAGAAAAAGTGCACCAAAATTATAAGCTGCACAGCTCTCAAAGTGAAAGTGAAACCTGTATATTCCATAACAGGTCCATAAGATCTCACACATAAAAGCAGCATAAAATCAAATAAACATATAAGATTATTCCCCACTGTTCAATAATCCCCCTCAGGAGATATTTACCCTTGATTCTATACAGATAAAAGGAGTCACACTGTGACCCTGTCTTCTTGCATTATCATACATGTATAAAAAATGAAACGATCTTACCAGAATCTATGCCGTGGAACAGTAACACAGTCCTTCAAGTTTAACAGATAGTAGCGTTGCTTCTGACATAGACTTGAGTGAATAAAGCAGGCAGCGAAACCTGTCAACGCTGATTGCTTATGGAGCTGTTAATATGAGTCAGGATGGTTTCACAGAAAGACTCTTCCTGCATCTCGGGACTCTAACTTTCATCCATGCTCTCACAGAGAGGCTGATAGGACTACTTAAAACTTCAGTCCCATCTCAAAGAGTACTACACTCCATAAGTGACTACTCCAAAATCTTGACACTTCTCTGCCAACCTCCTGTGACAAAAGGCAAAGAATGACTGGGGTTATGAGGAAGTGGGGGAGGTATTTAAGCCTTTGGCTGGGATGTCTTTGCCTCCTCCTGATGGCCAGATTCAGTATTTCCCACAAGTAAGGAATGCAGCTGTGGACTCTTCCAATATTAAGAAGGAAAGTATAACTGTTTAATACATCTTGTTTTTTGTATATGTTTCTTTTTGAACTTTGGAAACTAATGGCTAGATTACGAGTTGTGCGTTAGGCTTAAAAAGCAGCGTTGGCTGGTCCTAACGCTGCTTTTTAACGCCCGCTGGTATTACGAGTCTTGAAGGTACAGGCTCACCGCTCACTTTTTTGGCCAGACTTGGAAATACCGTAAATCCACTTACGTAAATTGCGTATCCTCTTTTTTCAATGGGACTTGCATAGCGCCGGTATTACGAGTCTGTTAAAAAGTGAGCGCTACACCCTCTCCTGTCAAGACTGGTACCGCATTTTAAAGCACAAAAGAAAACAAAGGAGAACCTGGAAATGGCCGTTCCACAGTTATTTAATTGAAAAAAGGTTGAACAGGGTAACAAAAGTAACAAAGAATACACAGGGAAACATCCCTATTAAAACTATATACCCAATACAGAGATGGAAGTGCAGAAAAAATGAGCTAAATGACAAAAACAGCGCTGTTTTTGTCATTTAGCTCATTTTTTCTGCACCTCCATCTCTGTATTGGGTATATAGTTTTAATAGGGACGTTTCCCTGTGTATTCTTTGTTACTTTTGTTACCCTGTTCAACCTTTTTTAATTAAATAACTGTGGAACTGCCATTTCCAGGTGCTCCTTTGTTTTCTTTTGTGCTTTACTATGTATCCAGGCTGGAGTGAGCACTGGTTTTTGGCTGTGAGCTGCTGATTCAGTGGATCATCGAGGGACAGCTCGCGGGACCAGGGGTCGATGACAGCCCTTTATCTACAGTTGAGGTAAACAACACTGCGACACAAGAGAAGCCGCTGGAGCAGTACTCAATAAGGTATTTACCAAACAAATTTTTAAAGGGGTATCTGTTACGTTGCCATTTGAAAAGTTCAGTGCCTTTGCCTCTAGGATCGAGAGTGCGTGTGACTTCAGACCCATTTCCCTGCATGCATACCTGTACTCAGGGAGGGAGGAACCCTGTTGTACAGGACTGAACCTGAACTGTCCATTGCAAGGAAAGTCGAGTGGTGGGTGTACAGTTTTTTCCTTTAAAGTTGTATGCTTTTTTATTACACCATCACTGTTGACAGGTTTATACTTGTGCTTTATTCTTGTGTAAACACCCATTGTTCTTTATTTCCTCTTGTTTTGTTTGACCGCATTTTAAAGTCAGTAGTTAAGAGTTTTACACTACAACGCCGTAGCATAAACCTTAACTAAAGTGCTAAAAAGTAGACTAACACCAATAAACTACCTATTAACCCCTAAACCGAGGCCCTCCCGCATCGCAAACACTTAAAAAAAAATGTAACCCCTAATCTGCCGAACCGGACATCGTCGCCACTATAATAAATATATTAACCCCTAAACTGCCGCACTCCCGCCTCGCAAACATTAGTTAAATATTATTAACCCCTAATCTGCTGCCCCCAACGTCGCCGCCACTATATTAAAGTTATTAACCCCTAAACCTAAGTCTAACCCTAAACCTAACACCCCCTAACTTAAATATAATTTAAATAAATATAAATAAAATTCCTATCATTAACTAATTTATTCCTATTTAAAACTAAATACTTACCTATAAAATAAACCCTAAGCTAGCTACAATATAACTAATAGTTACATTGTATCTATCTTAGGGTTTATTTTTATTTTACAGGCAAGTTTGTATTTATTTTAACTAGGTACAATAGTTATTAAAAAGTTATTAACTATTTACTAACTACCTAGCTAAAATAAATATATAAGTACCTGTAAAATAAAACCAAACCTAAGTTACAATTACACCACACTATAATTAAATTAATTCCCTAAATTAAATACAATTAAATAAAATTAGCTAAAGTACAAAAAAACCCCCACTAAATTACAGAAAATAATAAACAAATTACAAGATTTTTAAACTAATTACACCTAATCTAATCCCCCTAACAAAATAAAAAGCCCGCCCCCCAAAATAAAAAAAAAGCCCTACCCTACACTAAATTACAAATGGCCCTTAAAAGGGGCTTTTGCGGGGCATTGCCCCAAAGTAATCGGCTCTTTTACCTGTAAAAAAAATTACAAATCCCCCCAACATTAAAACCCACCACCCACCCAATACCCCCTTAAAAAAACCTAACACTAACCCCTTGAAGATCACCTTACCGGGAGAAGTCTTCATCCAACCGGGCCAAAGTCCTCAACGAAGCCGGGAGAAGTCTTCATCCAAGCCGGGCGAAGTGGTCCTCCAGACGGACAGAAGTCTTCATCCAGGCAGCATCTTCTATCTTCATCCATCCGGCGCGGAGCGGGTCCATCTTCAAGACATCTGACGCGGAGCATCCTCTTTGTCCGACGGCTAACACCGAATGAAGGTTCCTTTAAATGACATCATCCAAGATGGCGTCCCTTCAATTCCGATTGGCTGATAGAATTCTATCAGCCAATCGGAATTAAGGTAGTAAAAATCCTATTGGCTGATGCAAGAGGATGCGCAGTGTCGGATGTTTTGAAGATGGACCGCTCTGCGCCGGATGGATGAAGATAGAATATGCCGTCTGAAGACTTCTGCCCGTCTGGAGGACCACTTCGCCCGGCTTGGATGAAGACTTCTTCTGGCTTCGTTGAGGACTTCGGCCCGGTTGGATGAAGACCTCTCCCGGTAAGGTGATCTTCAAGGGGTTAGTGTTAGGTTTTTTAAGGGGTTATTAGGTGGGTTTTAGAGTAGGGTTGGTTGTGTGGGTGGTGGGTTTTAATGTTGGGGGGGGGGGGGATTTGTAATTTTTTTTACCGGTAAAAAAGAGCCGATTACTTTGGGGCAATGCCCCGCAAAAGGCCCTTTTAAGGGCTATTTGTAATTTAGTGTAGGGTAGCGCTTTTTTTTTATTTTTATTTTTTTGGGGGGGGGGGTTATTTTGTTAGGGGGATTAGATTAGGTGTAATTAGTTTAAGAAACTTGTAATTTGTTTATTATTTTCTATAATTTAGTGTTTGTTTTTTGTACTTTAGCTAATTTTATTTAATTGTATTTAATTTAGGGAATTAATTTAATTATAGTGTAGCGTTAGGTGTAATTGTAACTTAGGTTTTATTTTACAGGTACTTTTGTATTTATTTTAGCTAGGTAGCTAGTAAATAGTTAATAATTAGTAACTATTCTACTTAGTTAAAATAAATACAAACTTGCCTGTAAAATAAAAATAAACCCTAAGATAGATACAATGTAACTATTAGTTATATTGTAGCTAGCTTAGGGTTTATTTTATAGGTAAGTATTTAGTTTTAAATAGGAATAATTTAGTTAATGATTGGAATTTTATTTCGATTTCTTTTAATTATATTTAAGTTAGGGGGTGTTAGGGTTAGACTTAGGTTTAGGGGTTAATAACTTTAATATAGTGGCGGTGACATTAGGGACAGGAGATTGGGGGTTAATAAGTATAATGTAGGTGGCAGCGATGTTAGGGCCGGCAGATTATGGTTTAATAATATTGAACTAATGTTTGCTAGGCAGGAGTGCGGCGGTTTAGGGGTTAATATGTTTATTATGGGGATGGCAGATTAGGGGTTAATAAATATAATGTAGGTGTCGGCGATGTTGGGGGCAGCAGATTAGGGGTTCTTAAGTATAATGTAGGTGGTGGCGGTGTCCGGAGCGGCAGATTAGGGGTTAATAATTATAATGTAGGTGTCGGCGATGTCGGGGGCGGCAGATTAGGAGTTAATAAGTGTAAGATTAGGGGTGTTTAGACTCGGGGTTCATGTTAGGGTGTTAGGTTTAGACATAAAATTTATTTCCCCATAGGAATCAATGGGGCTGTGTTAAGGAGTTTTACGCTGCTTTTTTGCAGGTGTTAGACTTTTTTTCAGCCGGCTCTCCCCGTTGATTCCTATGGGGAAATCGTGCACGTTACACAAGCTCACCGCTAACGTAAGGAGCGCTGGTATTGGAGTGCGGTAATGAGCAAAATTTTGCTCAACGCTCACTTCTTGTCTGGTTTGTAAAAACTCGTAATACCAGCGCTGTTTGTAAGTGAGCGGTGAGACAAAACTGCTCGTACACCGCACAGCCTCTAACGCAAAACTCGTAATCTAGGTGACAGCTTGTTGTGATTTAACTGTTTTGCTTACAATAAAAAGATAGTCTCTCTCTCTCTCTCTATCTATCTATCTATCTATCTATCTATCTATCTATCTATCTATCTATCTATCTATCTATCTATCTATATATATATATATATATATATATATATATATATATATATATATATATATATATATATATATATATATATATATATATATATATATAGACTATCGACCCGACTCTACTCAATGTTTAACCCTGCAAAAAAAAAATGTTCTAACAAATAAGACCCTGCAAACAAATATGTTGTTTTTTTAAAACTTTTCTACCAGCTAATTTTGTGAAGATGTATTTTTCTTTCATAACAAATTAGAGCATTGACTTTTTAGTTATTCGAAGGTTTCTTTAAATCCCCATTACTCCAGCCCTTAAACATCTAACTCTGCCACATTCTACACCGTAGTGGCACACTTACAACTAACTGATCACAGCAGAGAAGTTTCCTTAAAAAAAAAAAGGCATCCTCCTAAACAAAAGAATGCACATTTTGCTAGCAAAACGAAAGTCCGTTTGTAGGATTTTGCAATGCAATGTTTAGTTTCTGCTATGTACACTCATACTATATATATATATATACTGTATATTACGAGTATTGCAGATTTAGGGGCACTGCACACTTTTTTGGCCTTACCGCAAATCAACTTACGTAATTGTGTACAGTCTTTTTTCTATGGGACTTCCATAGCGCCGGTATTACGAGCTTGTCCTGGGAGGCCAAAAAGTGAGCAGTACAGCCTATCCCGTCAAGATTCGTATCGCATTTTAAAGTGAGTAGTTATGAGTTTTACACTACAAAGCTGTAGCATAAAACTCATAACTAAAGTGCTAAAAAGTACACTAACACCCATAAACTACCTATTAACCCCTAAACCGAGGCCCTCCCGCATCGCAAACACTAAAATAAAATTATTAACCCCTAATCTGCCGCTCCCGACATCGCCGCCACTATAATAAACATATTAACCCCTAAACCGCCGCACTCCCGCCTCGCAAACATTAGTTAAATATTATTAACCCCTGATCTGCTGTCCCTAACATCGCCGCCACCTACCTAAATTTATTAACCCCTAATCTGCCGCCTCCAACGTCGCTGCCACTATATTAAATTTATTAACCCCTAAATCTAAGTCCAACCCTAACACCCCCTAACGTAAATATAATTTAAATAAATCTAAATACAAAATTACTATCATTACCTAAATAATTCCTATTTAAAACTAAATACTTACCTATAAAATAAACCCTAAACTAGCTACAATATAACTAATAGTTATAATAAAAATATACCAAACATCACAAACCAAAACAAATGTGAAAATAAATGTGATGATTCAAAGAGAATCCATAAGTAAAAAGTTCATATAAGGATATGTGTATTCTTGTTGAGACTTCTGTGACTCTTGCGACTCTTTGTATCCTTGGAGTTTCTCAAAGAAAAGGAGAAAGAAATAGCAACATAGTGTAATTCTGTGATGATTATCAGAAATGTGTCAAGCTTGTGGCCAAATGCCTACTCACATGTACTAGAGCTTACGACCAAGCTCAGGGAAATGCGCACACCCACTTTATACTGATGGGTAAACAGTACTCTCACGGCAATGCAAAATATAAAAGATTTATTTAAAATACAGTAAAAAGCGTCACAAATGCTATACAAAACACCTTATTCAGAGGTTAATAGAGCCATATATATGGATATTTGCTCATAAAAGTCAACTCCACTGCAGGATGCAAGAGGATTCAGGCAGCAGAAACTTAACCGCTGCACAGATCAACCTGACCCCAGATGGGAGTGGCTCCTCCTACCAGTGTATCAGCAAGTGTACAGACGCACAGGAGAGTAAAAGTTCTAAGAGTTCCGACGATCGTTTCGCTTAACAAGCTTTTTCAAGGAGATGAAGTGCGCATGTCCGTGTAGCCTTATATACCGGTCTTTGAATTTAGAACGGATATCCGGATTCTTCTGTTGCCATTTTGGAAGAGGGCATGAATGTCCTCCAATCTATTAGTTATCTTATGTAAATTTGATATATGCTTACAGTCATTAAGGAAAATGCTACCACATTCACAAATACATACTAATATATTGCGTTACATTGTGGAGAATATACCAATTATGATATAACAATATTGCGTCTTTACAGTCATACATAATTTCACAATTTTGCTAAATAGTACCATCTATATCTGGCTATATTTTAAACATCTTTATCGTCTATTCCTTTAACCTTTCATGGAGATAAGCCTTTTTGTTCTTATTTTAATGTATGTAAATTTGGTTACGCTAGCACAGAATGCATATCCAAACAATATAATACAGTTATTTCAAACAACAGAATACATATCCCAAATCTATCCTATATTACATGATAATAAGTAAGAATGTTACTTTCTACTCATGTACCTACCTAATAGTCTACAATTAATTACATACATCAATTATTAGTTATTTAGACTATCTATAGTCAATAGTTCATCTTACTACCTGCTTCTATCCCGCATTGATTTTATATTATATATATATATATATATATATATATATATTTTTTATATATATATATATATATATATATATATATATATATATATATATATATATATATATATATATATTTCTGCCCCAAGTTATAAAATCGTTTATTTATTATTTTTACTAAGATAGGAATGGATATCACCTAAGTTTAGGATGTCGTATGATATTATCATTGAGATTTAGATAGAAATTAATATTGCAAGAAGTGATGTAATTCAAAATCTTTGTTTAAACCATTAGGTATAAAAGTATCCATAGTGTGTATCCATTTCATTTCTAAGCGTCCCAGTTGATTCTGTATATCACCACCCCTCCAATCTTGTTCAATTTTTCTTATCTCTAGAAATTCTAAATCACTAACCTTCCTTCTGTGTACCCTATCAAAATGTGCTGACAGTGTGTGATTTTGATAGCCCTTCTCGATATTATAAATGTGTTCATTTAATCTTGTTTTTAAGAGCCTAGAGGTGCGACCTATATAGATTAGATTGCATGAGCAGCGTAGTAGATAAACTACATTCTTGCTATTGCAAGTAATGAATTGATTTATCTCATAAACTTTTTTATTGTCTGTTGAATAGAACTTATTGCATAACTTTGATGTTTTTTTCATTCTCTGACATGCATTGCAAAATTGACATTTTCTAAACCCTACCTGTAGAGTGGGCAGCCAGTTCTTGGCAGATATTACACTCTGTTTATTCTTCTTGTTATTTCCATGTGATAACTGTAATTTTAAATTTGGAACCTTCTTGAACATAATATTTGGGCCTTCCCCAAGAAATTCTGTTAATCCTGAATCTCTTGTAAGGATGCCCCAATGTCTATGAATAATATTTCTTAACTCATTACTTTGTGTGCTGTGCTGGAAAATTAATCTGTTAGCTATGTTAGTATTTTCTCTCTTGTTACCTTGTGTATTGTTGTTCTTATACTTTAATAATTCAATTCTGTCCATATTCCTAACTTCCTCTATTTTTTCTTCCAAAAAGCCATTTGAGTAGTTCTTTTCTAAAAAACGCTTTTTTAAAACTTTAGATTGAGTTTGGTATTCCGCTTCTTCCTTACAGTTGTGTCTTAATCCAACAAATTGGCCTTTGGGGACATTTTTTAACCAATGGCGTTGGTGACAACTGTTAAGATTTATATAGTTGTTCACATCTATACTTTTAAAGTGATTCCTTGATTTAAGTGAGTTCTCCTCAATGTATATTTCTAAATCAAGAAATTCTATTTTCTCTTTGCTATATTTCCAAGTTAAGGACACTTGGAACTCGTTATTTTTCAAATATTCCATTAATTACAATAACTGACCCTCACTCCCTGACCATGTTAGAAACAGGTCATCTATATAGCGGTGATAGGACACCAGATATTGCGCCCAGGGGGAATTGTAGATGTAATTATTTTCCCAGTTGGCAATATAAAGATTAGCATAACTGGGCGCAAATCTGGTGCCCATCGCCGTGCCACTCGTCTGCAAATAATATGTTTTATTAAAATAGAAATAGTTGGTTTCCAGTATGATCTTAATGCCTTCCAAAATAAATTCTAGTTGCTTGCTATTCAAGGTTTTATCCTTTTCCAGAATCTTTTTAACTGATGTAATACCAAGATCCTTATTTATAATAGTGTACAGGGATGTGACGTCACTTGTGACTAGCCACCAATCTTTGTTCCACTTTATGCTCTCCAGATGATTCAATATGCTTATGGTATCTTTTAAATAGGATTTGGTACTTTTCACATAGCTTTGTAAGTGTTGGTCTATATAGGCTGAAAGGTTACTGGTTAGGGAATTAACGCGATTGGTCTCCCTGGGGGATTACATAAATCCTTGTGGATCTTCGGGAGTACATAAAAAGTTGGTGTTTTCGGAAATGGATTGTATATATAAGAATATTCCTTTTTATTTAAGATATTTTCACTAAGCCCATTATTACGCTTAGAAATGAAATGGATACACTCTATGGATACTTTTATACCTAATGGTTTAAACAAAGATTTTGAATTACATCTATTCTTGCAATATTAATTTCTATCTAAATCTCAATGATAATATCATACGACATCCTAAACTTAGGTGATATCCATTCCTATCTTAGTAAAAATAATAAATAAACGATTTTATAACTTGGGGCAGAAATATATATTAAAAAAAAAATAAAAAAAAAATATAATACAAAATCAATGCGGGATAGAAGCAGGTAGTAAGATGAACTATTGACTATAGATAGTCTAAATAACTAATAATTGATGTATGTAATTATTTGTAGACTATTAGGTAGGTACATGAGTAGAAAGTAACATTCTTACTTATTATCATGTAATATAGGATAGATTTGGGATATGTATTCTGTTGTTTGAAATAACTGTATTATATTGTTTGGATATGCATTCTGTGCTAGCGTAACCAAATTTACATACATTAAAATAAGAACAAAAAGGCTTATCTCCATGAAAGGTTAAAGGAATAGACGATAAAGATGTTTCAAATATAGCCAGATATAGATGGTACTATTTAGCAAAATTGTGAAATTATGTATGACTGTAAAGACGCAATATTGTTATATCATAATTGGTATATTCTCCACAATGTAACACAATATATTAGTATGTATTTGTGAATGTGGTAGCATTTTCCTTAATGACTGTAAGCATATATCAAATTTACATAAGATAACTAATAGATTGGAGGACATTCATGCCCTCTTCCAAAATGGCAACAGAAGAATCCGGATATCCGTTCTAAATTCAAAGACCGGTATATAAGGCTACATGGACATGCGCACTTCATCTCCTTGAAAAAGCTTGTTAAGCGAAACGATCGTCGGAACTCTTAGAACTTTTACTCTCCTGTGCGTCTGTACACTTGCTGATACACTGGTAGGAGGAGCCACTCCCATCTGGGGTCAGGTTGATCTGTGCAGCGTTTAAGTTTCTGCTGCCTGAATCCTCTTGCATCCTGCAGTGGAGTTGACTTTTATGAGCAAATATCCATATATATGGCTCTATTAACCTCTGAATAAGGTGTTTTGTATAGCATTTGTGACGCTTTTTACTGTATTTTAAATAAATCTTTTATATATTGCATTGCCGTGAGAGTACCGTTTACCCATCAGTATAAAGTGGGTGTGCGCATTTCCCTGAGCTTGGTCGTAAGCTCTAGTACATGTGAGTAGGCATTTGGCCACAAGCTTGACACATTTCTGATAATCATCACAGAATTACACTATGTTGCTATTTCTTTCTCCTTTTCTTTGAGAAACTCCAAGGATACAAAGAGTCACAAGAGTCACAGAAGTCTCAAAAAGAATACACATATCCTTATATGAACTTTTTACTTATGGATTCTCTGTTGAATCATCACATTTATTTTCATAACTAATAGTTAAATTGTATCTAGCTTAGGGTTTATTTTTATTTTACAGGAAGTTTGTATTTATTTTAACTAGGTAGAATAGTTACTAAATAGTTATTAACTATTTACTAACTACCTAGCTAAAATAAATACAAAAGTAACTGTAAAAACATAATTTATGCTTACCTGATAAATTTATTTCTCTTGTAGTGTATCCAGTCCACGGATCATCCATTACTTGTGGGATATTCTCCTTCCCAACAGGAAGTTGCAAGAGGATCACCCACAGCAGAGCTGCTATATAGCTCCTCCCCTCACTGCCATATCCAGTCATTCGACCGAAACAAGCCGAGAAAGGAGAAAGCATAGGGTGCAGTGGTGACTGTAGTTTAATTAAAATTTAGACCTGCCTGAAAAGGACAGGGCGGGCCGTGGACTGGATACACTACAAGAGAAATAAATTTATCAGGTAAGCATAAATTATGTTTTCTCTTGTTAAGTGTATCCAGTCCACGGATCATCCATTACTTGTGGGATACCAATACCAAAGCTAAAGTACACGGATGATGGGAGGGACAAGGTAGGAACTTACACAGAAAGAACCACTGCCTGTAGAACCTTTCTCCCAAAAACAGCCTCCGAAGAAGCAAAAGTATCAAATTTGTAAAATTTGGAAAAAGTATGAAGGGAAGACCAAGTTGCAGCCTTGCAAATCTGTTCAACAGAGGCCTCATTTTTAAAGGCCCAGGTGGAAGCCACAGCTCTAGTAGAATGAGCTGTAATCCTTTCAGGAGGCTACTGTCCAGCAGTCTCATAGGCTAAACGGATTATACTCCGAAGCCAAAAAGAAAGAGAGGTTGCCGAGGCCTTCTGACCTCTCCTCTGTCCAGAGTAAAAAACAAACAGGTTAGATGTTTGGCGAAAATCTTTAGTAGCCTGTAAGTAAAACTTCAAGGCACGGACTACGTCTAGATTATGCAAAAGACGTTCCTTCTTTGAAGAAGGATTAGGACATAATGATGGAACAACAATCTCTTGATTGATATTCTTGTTAGAAACCACCTTAGGTAAAAACCCAGGTTTTGTACGCAGAACAACTTTATCTGAATGAAAGATCAGATAAGGAGAATCACAATGTAAGGCAGATAACTCCGAGACTCTTCGAGCCGAGGAAATAGCCATCAGAAAAAGAACTTTAAGAACCAAGTTTAAGCTCCATGGAGGAGCAACAGGTTTAAACACAGGCTTAATTCTAACTAAAGCCTGACAAAATGCCTGAACGTCTGGAACTTCTGCCAGACGCTTGTGTAAAAGAAAAGACAGAGCAGAAATCTGTCCCTTTAAAGAACTAGCTGATAATTCTTTGTCCAAACCCTCTTGGAGGAAGGACAATATCCTAGGAATCCTAACCCTATTCCATGAGCAATTCTTGGATTCACACCAATGAAGATATTTACGCCATATCTTGTGGTAAATTTTCCTGATGACAGGCTTTCGTGCCTGTATTAAGGTATCAATTACTGACTCGGAAAAGCCACGCTTTGATAGGATCAAGCGTTCAATCTCCATGCAGTCAGTCTCAGAGAAAGTAGATTTGGATGATTGAAAGGACCTTGTATTAGAAGGTCTTGTCTCAGAGGCAGAGTCCATGGTGGAAAGGATGACATGTCCACTAGGTCTGTATACCAGGTCCTGTGTGGCCACGCAGGCGCTATCAATATCACTGATGCTCTTTCCTGTTTGATTTTGGCAATCAGACGAGGGAGCAGAGGAAACGGTGGAAACACATAGGCCAGGTTGAAGAACCAAGGCGCTGCTAGAGCGTCTATCAGTGCCGCTTCTGGGTCCCTGGACCTGGATCCGTAACAAGGAAGCTTGGCGTTCTGGCGAGACGCCATGAGATCCAATTCTGGTTTGCCCCAACGGAGAACCAATTGAGCAAACACCTCCGGATGGAGTTCCCATTCCCCCAGATGAAAAGTCTGACGACTTAGAAAATCCGCCTCCCAGTTCTCTACACCTGGGATATGGATCGCTGACAGGTGGCAAGAGTGAGTCTCTGCCCAGCGAATTATCTTGGAGACTTCTGACATCGCTAGGGACTCCTGGTTCCCCCTTGATGGTTGATGTAAGCCACAGTCGTGATGTTGTCCGACTGAAATCTGATGAACCTCAGTGTTGCTAGCTGAGGCCAAGCCAGAAGAGCATTGAATATTGCTCTTAACTCCAGAATATTTATTGGGAGGAGTTTCTCCTCCTGAGTCCATGAACCCTGAGCCTTCAGGGAGTTCCAGACTGCACCCCAACCTAGAAGGCTGGCATCTGTTGTTACAATTGTCCAATCTGGTCTGCGAAAGGTCATACCCTTAGACAGATGGGCCCGAGATAACCACCAGAGAAGAGAATCTCTGGTTTCCTGATCCAGATTTAGTAGAGGGGACAAATCTGTGTAATCCCCATTCCACTGAATGAGCATGCATAATTGCAGCGGTCTGAGATACAGGCGCGCGAATGGCACTATGTCCATCGCCGCTACCATTAAGCGGATTACTTCCATGCACTGAGCCACCGTGGGGCGCGGAATGGAGTGAAGAACACGGCAAGCATTTAGAAGTTTTGATAACCTGGACTCCGTCAGGTAAATTTTCATTTCTACAGAATCTATTAGAGTCCCTAGGAAGGAAACCCTCGTGAGAGGAGATAGAGAACTCTTTTCTTCGTTCACTTTCCACCCATGCTACCTCAGGAATGCCAGAACTATCTCTGTATGAGATTTGGAATTTGAAAGCTTGACGCCTGTATCAGGATATCGTCCAGGTAAGGAGCCACCGCTATGCCTCGTGGTCTTAGGACCACCAGAAGTGAGCCCAGAACCTTTGTAAAAATTCTTGGGGCTGTAGCCAACCCGAATGGAAGAGCTACAAATTGGTAATGCCTGTCTAGAAAGGCAAACCTCAGGACCTGATGATGATTCTTGTGAATCGGAATGTGAAGGTAGGCATCCTTTAAGTCCACTGTGGTCATGTACTGACCCTCTTGGATCATGGGTAAAATGGTTCGAATAGTTTCCATCTTGAATGACGGAACTCTGAGGAATTTGTTTAGGATCTTTAAATCCAAAATTGGTCTGAAGGTTCCCTTTTTTTTGGGAACCACAAACAGATTTGAATAAAACCCCTGTCCTTCTTCCGTCCGCGGAACTGGATGGATCACTCCCATTACAAGGAGATCTTGTACGTAGCTTAGGAATGCCTCTTTCTTTATCTGGTTTGCAGATAATCTTGAAAGGTGAAATCTCCCTTGTGGAGGAGAAGCTTTGAAGTCCAGAAGATATCCCTGAGATATGATCTCCAACGCCCAGGGATCCTGAACATCTCTTGCCCACGCCTGGGCGAAGAGAGAGTCTGCCCCTACTAGATCCGTTGTCGGATAGGGGCCGCTCCTTCATGCTGTCTTAGAGGCAGCAGCAGGCTTTCTGGCCTGCTTGCCCTTGTTCCAGGACTGGTTAGGTTTCCAGGCCTGCTTGGATTGAGCAAAAGTTCCCTCTTGTTTTGAAGCAGAGGAAGTTGATGCTGCACCTGCCTTGAAATTTCGAAAGGCACGAAAATTAGACTGTTTGGCCTTTGATTTGGCCCTGTCCTGAGGAAGGGTATGACCCTTACCTCCAGTAATGTCAGCAATAATTTCTTTCAAACCAGGCCCGAATAAGGTCTGCCCCTTGAAAGGAATGTTGAGTAATTTAGACTTTGAAGTCACATCAGCTGACCAGGATTTAAGCCATAGCGCCCTACGCGCCTGGATGGCGAATCCGGAATTCTTAGCCGTTAGTTTAGTCAAATGAACAATGGCATCAGAAACAAATGAGTTAGCTAGCTTAAGAGTTCTAAGCTTGTCAACAATTTCAGTCAATGGAGCTGTATGGATGGCCTCTTCCAGGGCCTCAAACCAGAATGCTGCTGCAGCAGTGACAGGCGCAATGCATGCAAGGGGCTGTAAAATAAAACCTTGTTGAATAAACATTTTCTTAAGGTAACCCTCCAATTTTTTATCCATTGGATCTGAAAAAGCACAACTGTCCTCAACCGGGATAGTGGTACGCTTTGCTAAAGTAGAAACTGCTCCCTCCACCTTAGGGACAGTCTGCCATAAGTCCCGTGTAGTGGCATCTATTGGAAACATTTTTCTAAATATAGGAGGTGGGGAAAAGGGCACACCGGGCCTATCCCACTCCTTACTAATAATTTCTGTAAGCCTTTTAGGTATTGGAAAAAACATCATTACTCACCGGCACTGCATAGTATTTATCCAGCCTACACAATTTCTCTCGCACTGCAATTGTGTCACAGTCATTCAGAGCAGCTAATACCTCCCCAAGCAATACACGGAGGTTCTCAAGCTTAAATTTAAAATTAGAAATCTCTGAATCAGGTCTCTCCGATTCAGAGACGTCACCCACAGACTGAAGCTCTCCATCCTCAGGTTCTGCATATTGTGACGCAGTATCAGACATGGCTCTTACAGCATCTACGCGCTCTGTATCTCGTCTAACCCCAGAGCTATCGCACTTGCCTCTCAATTCAGGCAATCTGGATAATACCTCTGACAGGGTATTATTCATGATTGCAGCCATGTCCTGCAAAGTAATCGCTATGGGCATCCCTGATGTACTTGGCGCCATATTAGCGTGCGTCCCTTGAGCGGGAGGCGAAGGGTCCGACACGTGGGGAGAGTTAGTTGGCATAACTTCCCCCTCGACAGACCCCTCTGGTGACAATTCTTTTATAGATAAAGACTGAGCTTTACTGTTTAAGATGAAATCAATACATTTAGTACACATTCTCCTATGGGGCTCCACCATGGCTTTTAAACATAATGAACAAGTATCCTCTGTTTCAGACATGTTTGTACAGACTAGCAATGAGACTAGCAAGCTTGGAAAACACTTTAAAGCAAGTTAACAAGCAATATAAAAAACGTTACTGTGCCTTTAAGAGAAACAAATTTTGACAAAATTTGAAATAACAGTGAAAAAAGGCAGTTACACTAACAAAATTTTTACAGTGTATGTAACAAGTCAGCAGAGCATTGCACCCACTTGCAAATGGATGATTAACCCCTTAATAACAAAAACAGAATAATAAATGACAAAAACGTTTTTTAAACACAGTCACAACAACTGCCACAGTCTAATGTGATTGTTACCCTCCTCAAACACGACTTTGAAGCCTTTTGAGCCCTTCAGAGATGTCCTGTATCATGCAGAGGGAAGCTGAATGTCTCTGTCAGTATTTTTAGCTGCACAGAAAAGCACTAAAATAGGCCCTTCCCACTCATATTGCAACAGTGGAAAGCCTGTTTCTAGGCAAAAATCAAACCAGCCATGTGGAAAAAAACTAGGCCCCAATAAGTTTTGTCACCAAACATATATAAAAACGATTAACATGCCAGCAAACGTTTTATACTACACTTTTATAAGAGTATGTATCTCTGTTAATAAGCCTGATACCAGTCGCTATCACTGCATTTGAGGCTTAACTTACATTAATCCGGTATCAGCAGCATTTTTCTAGCAAATTCCATCCCTAGAAATATATTAACTGCGCATACCTTTTTGCAGGAAAACCTGCACGCCATTCCCTCTCTGAAGTTACCTCACTCCTCAGAATATGTGAAAACAGCCATGGATCTTAGTTACTTCTGCTAAGATCATAGAAAATGCAGGCAGATTCTTCTTCTAAATACTGCCTGAGATAAACAGTACACTCCGGTACCATTTAAAAATAACAAACTTTTGATTGAAGTTAAAAAACTAACTATAATACACCACTCTCCTCTTACTACGTCCATCTTTGTTGAGAGTTGCAAGAGAATGACTGGATATGGCAGTGAGGGGAGGAGCTATATAGCAGCTCTGCTGTGGGTGATCCTCTTGCAACTTCCTGTTGGGAAGGAGAATATCCCACAAGTAATGGATGATCCGTGGACTGGATACACTTAACAAGAGAAATAAAACCTAACCTAAGTTATATTCACACCTAACACTACACTACAATTAAATAAATTACCTACATTAAATACAATTAACTAAATTAAATAAAATTAGCTAAATTACAAATAAAACAAAACACCGCGCCAGATGATGTCATTTAAAGGAACCTTCATTCAGCAAGAAGACGTAGATTGAAGAGGATGCTCCGCGCCGGTTGTCTTGAAGATGGAGCCGCTCCGCGTCGGAAGGATAAAGATAGAAGATGCCGTCTGGGTGAAGACTTCTGCCTGTCTGGAGGACCACTTCTGCCAGTCTGGAGGACCACTTCTGCTGGCTTCCTTGAGGACATCTTGCCGCTTGGATGAAGACTTCTCCTGGTAAGTGGATCTTCGGGGGTTAGTGTTAGGATTTTTAAGGATGTATTGGGTGGGTTTTATTTTTAGGTTAGGGCTTTGGGCCGCTATAGAGCTAAATGCCCTTTTCAGGGCAATGCCCATCCAAATGCCCTTTTCAGGGCAATGGGGAGCTTAGCTTTTTTTAGTTAGGGTTTTATTTGGGGGGTTGGTTGTGTGGGTGGTGGGTTTTACTGTTGGGGGGTTGTTTGTATATTTTTTTTTACATAGTGTTATGTTTTTTTTTTTTTGCAATTTAGCTAATTTTATTTAATTTAGTTAATTGTATTTAATTTAGGTAATTTATTTATTGTAGTGTAGTTTAGGGGTTAATAAGTGTAGGTAGGTTGCGGCGACATTGGGGGCGGGAGATTAAGGGTTAATAAATATAATGTAGGTGTCGTCGATGTTGGGGGCAGCAGATTAGGGGTTCATAAGTATAATGTAGGTGGCGACGATGTCCGGAGCGGAAGATTAGGGGTTAAAAGGATAAAATGTCGGCGATGTCGGGGGTGGCAGATTAGGGGTTAATAAGTGTAAGATTAGGGGTGTTTAGACTCGGGGTTCATGTTAGGGTGTTAGGTGTAAACATAAAATGTGTTTCCCCATAGGAATCAATGGGCTGCTTTTTTGCAGGTGTTAGACTTTTTCTCAGCCGGCTCTCCCCATTGAGGTCTATGGGGAAATTGTGCACAAGCACATACAACCAGCTTACCGCTGACTTAAGCAGCGCTGGTATTGGAGTGCGGTATTGGAGTGTCTTAACGCCGGGTTTATAAAAACCTGTAATACTAGCGCTGTAGGTAAGTGAGCGGTGACAATAACGTGAAAGTTAACACCGCACGCCTCATAATGCAAAACTCGTAATCTGGCCGTAAGATTTTTTTTTATTTGTAATGATACCGGTTATACGACAAAAGATTTACTTTTTCCTTCATAGAACTGGCTGCAATCCAAATCTTCACTTCCAATGCATGTAAAACCTTTACCGCTAAAGCGAAGTTTTCCCAACATCTAATGTAACAAAAACTCTACAGCAAAATGAAGCAATTAGAAAACACTGCTTTAGCTGCCATTAATCTGCATCAAAGAAGTATAATGATCCACACTGTGTGCCTTTCAAATTATTTCCCATTACCAACAGAAGTTGAGAAATCTCTTTGATAAACTCGTCTCTTATTAAGAATCAAAGGAAAATGCTATGGTGCCATCTGGGTAGCATTTTTCCTTTTTCTAAGAAATGATTATTTTACTTTAGAGAAGAAAAGAAAAAGGCAGCCGTTTAAACACTCATTCTGAGCTATTATGTATAATGTAGCACATGCAAAACAAGTCATGTATAACTAAAGGAATTTAACATCTATTTCATATATTTATAAATACGTAAAATTACAAACAAACCATGTTTGTTCTACAGCAACTCTCAAATTCATAAGGATTCTTTCTTGTCAAGAATCCAAAAGTATAGATAAAAACCTAAGCATTGGTTGGAAAAATCAAGAAAATGCATTCTCCACAAATATTCTATTTAATGCATTTCATTTTTATGTATGAAATGAGCTATTTATACCCAAACTCCATGCCCAAGAAGATGTACAAGTGATATGAAACCCCACAATCCGGAGAGCAAAAAATTTAATAATATTTAAAAAAAACTTAAATTATGCTTACCTGATCATTTTCTTTTCTTCTGATGGGGAGAGTCCACAGCTGCATTCATTACTTTGGGGAAATACAAAACCTGGCCCCCAGGAGGAGGCAAAGACACCCCAGCCAAAGGCTTAAATACCTCCCCCACTTCCCTCATCCCCCAGTCATTCTGCTGAGGAAACAAGGAACAGTAGAAGAAATATCAGGGTGAAAAACGTGCCAGAAGAATAAAAAAACGGCCGCCCCAAAGAAAAAAACTCGCGCAGGGAGCTGTGGACTCTCCCCGTCGGAAGAAAAGAAAATTATCAGTTAAGCATAATTTAAGTTTTTCTTCTTAAAACAGGGAGAGTCCACAGCTGCATTCATTACTTTTGGGAAAACAATACCCAAGCAATGCAGGACACTGAATGCAAAACGGGCGGGAACAAGAGGTGGCCCATTCTTCACCAGAAGCAGAAGGAACAAAAATGGAAAGGACTAAGTAACAGCCTATCAGTTAAGACCGGTAAGGCCCTTGTTAACAACCGCTCAGATCACTAGACTCAACCGAGCACAAAGGCCTCAGAGGAGACAAAGTCCAGCAGGCACCAAGCCCACACGTAAACTCATATAAAAGAGTCTGAAAGGTCAGACAAACAACTAAGGCAAAAAATAACCCCAAGAATAGCTCCAAGAGTGCAAACCAAGGTTTCAACGGGAGAAAACCGCATAAAGAACGCACTCCACCGACCGAGCAAAGAGAAGGGGGGAAAAATCCCAGATCCCTAACTGCATGGAGTCCAAGGGACCAATGAAAACGCCCCAACCCTGGCAATCTAGAGGGACAAAGGTAGACCCTCTCCCTTACACAGAGTGCAAACCTACACTCAGGATGGAGTGAAAGACCACCCCTGAGAGCCTCTAAAAAACAGCACCATAACATCTTATTATGCTCCAGAGAAAGCCACGGGCTTCCCGCAAGATGACTAAGCGGACGCAAGCCGCCAAAACACTAGCTAATCAAAGGCTAGTAAACGGCACCAGGATTCTTACAGAGAAAAAACTCCAAAGAAGTGCAGAGCAAATCCTTCCCAGAGACAAAAAACAGGGAAGGACAGAACCAAAAAGCTGACAGAGGAAAGCTACCTACTGAGGCAAGGAGACACTGCAAAGCCTCCCACCCAAGGGAGGCCCACAAAACCTATTGAAGATACGCGGTCAAGGCACAACAGAGCAATCGGAACCACTCCAAAGGAAAAAACGGACCCAGCACCAAGCGACTGGCAATGTCCGAAAGGACAAGGGAGTTAAAAATTCCCGAACCACTCAGACCCCCAGGAAGGAAAAGGATGGGATCCAAATCCCAGACCCAGCTCCCTTCCCGAAGAGGAGGGACACTTCCAAAAGGGAGATCCTAAACTGAAAACAGAATTGGCATGACACCAGAAATACAGCAGATATCCTGCATACGAGGCAGGGAAGACCCCACATAACAGAGGAAGAAATACTGTGGTATGTCCAATCCTCCCCAAAGGGAGGGAAAACACAAATGTAAACAGCTTACCCATTCACAGGTATGAAGCGCAAAGCTGTAGACAGACGGAAAAAAAACCATACCGATTGTCAGCCAGCCCAGTAAAAATGCCAAATTCTCTGGTAAGAGAGAGCAAAGTCCGCCAGAAGGGACCAAAGGACGTTCTGGAATCGGAAACACTGGGCCATCCTGATCCAACCTAAGGGATCTGGACACAGAAACCCCAAAATGTCCAGTCGAGATAAGAACAGGACAAGAAAATCGGACACCCAGAACCCGGAGCCGGCTTCAAAACTAATAACCCCAGAGAAACCAACGGGTTACCCAATCCGGAGAAGACCTTGCACCACTGGTGATGCAATCACAGCCACATCCAAAGGTCCTCGGACACTGAACGCTCGCGTAAGTATCCCAGAGGAGAGCTTAACCCCTAAAGGCTCAAGGGACAACATCCGCTAAGTCTAAAGACTAAGGTAAACTTACGAGAGGACAGAGCTCAAAACCTAGAAATCTAGTTTGAGAAGATAAATAGTCTCCAAAGATTCCCTTGGGATCAACCTCCGGAAAACCCCTACAGCTCGAGGAATGTATGATGAACGAGCATCCCAAACTCATGGCGAGCAACAGATCAAATCAAACGTCAAAAGCAGGGGTACCCGCAGGAAAGAGGAGACAACACAATCTCCAGAGCTCCAAAATCATGGTAGCAGACTAGATACCACAGAGGGAAAGAAAAAGGCCAAAAGGCCTGAGCTTCCAGAAACAGGTGACCCGAAAACCAGCCCCAAGAAAGAGAAAAAAAAGAGGCACAAACAACCATGACCCTTTAAGGAAGAGGTACCGTCGCCAATGGATGCAAAAGGACAATCCAAGAAAAAATACCAATAGAGGAGACGAGTAATCGCCACCTAAACCTGGTACCACAGATTTTCAAGGAGTCATCTGAACTTCCAACACTGTTGGAAATGAGAGATTGCTAGTTCCCAAACTAGGAACCCCGAAAGTAAGCCTTAGCAGGATCCGAGCTCGGTAACCCCGCCAGCCATCAGGAATAGGACATTGAGGACTGAGCACAATCCCCTCTGATGCCCAACTCAAAGGAATAAACGAGGACCAGCCTGACATCAAAGAACGAAAGGCCTCCTATAACATACAAAACCAAGAATGCGAACTCTCCAGAGTAAGCAACTCAGCACCCCAACCGGGCCAGCCGGTTACAACGTGCACCACGTGGTAGATACGGACCTCAAGGAACGGAAAAACTAGTGCCCGGCCAGGACCAGCCTGATACCTAGGACACCCTAGAACTTGTCCAAGGCCACAAAAAAGTCAAAGCCCTAGTAGGGAAAGACAAAATAAATGATAGACTTAACAATGTCCAAACATTATTTATTTAACTTCCGTGGAAATGCCAAAGCAACCACAAAATGGCTAGTATCAGATCCCAGAGAAAAACTGAATTTATGCTTACCTGATAAATTTCTTTCTCCTACGGTGTGTCCGGTCCACGGCTTCATCCTTACTTGTGGGAATATTCTCTTCCCTAACAGGAAATGGCAAAGAGAGCACAGCAAAAGCTGCCCATATAGCCCCCCCCCTCTGGCTCCGCCCCCCAGTCATTCGACCGACGGTTAGGAGAAAAAGGAGAAATCATAGGGTGCTGTAGTGACTGTAGTGTATAGAAAGAAAAAAAATTGAAACCTGACTAAAAAGCCAGGGCGGGCCGTGGACCGGACACACCGTAGGAGAAAGAAATTTATCAGGTAAGCATAAATTCTGTTTTCTCCTACATTGGTTTGTCCGGTCCACGGCTTCATCCTTACTTGTGGGAACCAATACCAAAGCTTTAGGACACGGATGAAGGGAGGGAACAAGTCAGGTTACCTAAACGGAAAGGCACCACGGCTTGCAAAACCTTTCTCCCAAAAATAGCCTCCGAAGAAGCATAAGTATCGAATTTGTAAAATTTGGCAAAAGTGTGCAGAGAAGACCAAGTCACTGCCTTACATATCTGATCAACAGAAGCCTCGTTCTTGAAGGCCCATGTGGAAGCCACAGCTCTAGTAGAATGAGCTGTAATTCGTTCAGGAGGCTGCCGTCCGGCAGTCTCATAAGCCAATCGGATGATGCTTTTCAGCCAAAAGGAAAGAGAGGTAGCAGTAGCTTTCTGTCCTCTCCTCTTACCAGAATAAACAACAAACAAAGATGAAGTCTGTCTGAAATCCTTTGTTGCATCTAAATAGAATTTTAAAGCACGGACCACATCTAAATTGTGTAACAAACGTTCCTTCTTCGAAACTGGATTCGGACACAGAGAAGGAACAACTATTTCCTGGTTAATATTCCTGTTGGAAACCACTTTTGGAAGAAAACCAGGTTTGGTACGCAAAACAACCTTATCTGCATGGAATACCAGATAGGGTGGATCACACTGCAAAGCAGACAATTCAGAAACTCTTCTAGCAGAAGAAATAGCAACCAAAAACAGAACTTTCCAAGATAGTAACTTAATATCAATGGAATGTAAAGGTTCAAACGGAACCCCTTGAAGAACGGAAAGAACTAAATTTAGACTCCATGGAGGAGTCATGGGTCTGTAAACAGGCTTGATTCTGACTAAGGCCTGTACAAAAGCTTGTACATCTGGCACTGCTGCCAGGCGTCTGTGTAACAAAACAGACAAAGCAGATATCTGTCCTTTTAGAGAACTCGCTGACAACCCTTTATCCAAACCCTCTTGGAGAAAGGAAAGAATCTTAGGAATTTTAATTTTACTCCAAGAGAATCCCTTGGATTCACACCAACAGATATATTTTTTCCATATTTTATGGTAAATTTTCCTAGTCACAGGTTTTCTGGCTTGGACCAGAGTATCTATAACTGAGTCTGAAAACCCACGCTTAGATAAAATCAAGCGTTCAATTTCCAAGCAGACAGCTACGGAGAGACTAGATTTGGATGTTCGAATGGACCTTGTACTAGAAGATCCTGTCTCAAAGGTAGCTTCCATGGTGGAGCCGATGACATATTTACCAGGTCTGCATACCAAGTCCTGCGTGGCCACGCAGGAGCTATCAGAATCACCGAGGCCTTCTCCTGTTTGATCCTGGCTACAAGCCTGGGAAGGAGAGGAAACGGTGGAAAAACATAAGCTAGGTTGAACGACCAAGGCGCCACTAATTTATCCACTAGAGTCGCCTTGGGATCCCTGGATCTGGACCCGTAGCGAGGAACCTTGAAGTTCTGACGAGACGCCATCAGATCCATGTCTGGAATGCCCCATAATTGAGTTAACTGGGCAAAGACCTCCGGGTGGAGTTCCCACTCCCCCGGATGGAAAGTCTGACGACTCAAATAATCCGCCTCCCAGTTGTCTTCTCCTGGGATGTGAATTGCAGATAGATGGCAGGAGTGATCCTCCGCCCATTTGATGATCTTGGATACCTCTCTCATCGCCAATGAACTCTTTGTTCCTCCCTGATGATTGATGTAAGCTACAGTCGTCATGTTGTCCGACTGGAATCTTATGAATCCGGCCTTTGCTAGTTGAGGCCAAGCCCGGAGTGCATTGAATATCGCTCTCAGTTCCAAGATGTTTATCGGGAGAAGAGACTCTTCCCGAGACCATAGACCCTGAGCTTTCAGGGAGTCCCAGACCGCGCCCAGCCTAATAGACTGGCGTCGGTCGTGACAATGACCCACTCTGGTCTGCGGAAACTCATTCCCTGAGACAGGTGATCCTGAGTCAACCACCAACGGAGTGAGTCTCTGGTTAACTGGTCTACTTGAATCTGGGGAGACAAGTCTGCATAATCCCCATTCCACTGTCTGAGCATGCACAGTTGCAATGGTCTTAGATGAATTCGAGCAAAAGGAACCACGTCCATTGCTGCAACCATTAGACCTATTACTTCCATGCACTGAGCTATGGAAGGCTGAGGAATAGATTGAAGAACTTGACAAGTCTTTAGAAGCTTTGATTTTCTGACCTCTGTCAGAAAAATCTTCATTTCTACAGAATCTATAATTGTTCCCAGAAAAGGAACTCTTGTAGACGGGGACAGGGAACTCTTTTCCACGTTCACCTTCCACCCGTGAGACCTGAGAAAAGCTAATACAATGTCTGTATGAGACCTTGATCTGGAAAGGGATGACGCTTGGATTAGGATGTCGTCTAGGTAAGGTGCCACTGCAATGCCCCTCGGTCTTAGAACCGCTAGAAGGGACCCTAGCACCTTTGTGAAAATTCTGGGAGCAGTGGCTAAACCGAACGGAAGAGCCACGAACTGGTAATGTTTGTCCAGAAAGGCGAACCTTAGGAACTGATGATGATCTTTGTGGATAGGAATATGTAGGTACGCATCCTTTAAATCCACGGTAGTCATGTATTGACCCTCCTGGATTGTTGGCAAAATCGTTCGAATGGTTTCCATTTTGAACGATGGAACTCTGAGGAATTTGTTTAGAATTTTTAAATCCAGAATTGGTCTGAAAGTTCTCTCTTTTTTGGGAACTACAAACAGGTTTGAGTAAAACCCCTGACCTTGTTCCACTGTTGGAACTGGGTGTATCACTCCCATCTTTAATAGATCTCCTACGCAATGTAAGAATGCCTGTCTCTTTATCTGGTCTGAAGATAAGCGAGACATGTGAAACCTTCCCCTTGGAGGAAGTTCTTTGAATTCTATAAGATAACCCTGAGAGACTATTTCTAGTGCCCAGGGATCCCGAACATCTCTTGCCCAAGCCTGAGCAAAGAGAGAAAGTCTGCCCCCTACTAGATCCGGTCTCGGATCGGGGGCTACCCCTTCATGCTGTCTTGGTAGCAGCAGCAGGCTTCTTGGCCTGTTTACCCTTGTTCCAGCCTTGCATTGGTTTCCATGCTGGCTTAGCCTGGGAAGCGTTACCCTCTTGTCTAGAGGCTGCAGAGTTAGGAGACGGTCCGTTCCTGAAGTTGTGAAAGGAACAAAAATTAGATTTATTCTTAGCCTTAAAGGGCCTATCCTGTGGGAGGGCATGGCCCTTTCCCCCAGTGATGTCTGAAATAATCTCCTTCAATTCTGGCTCTTACCTTTGAAAGGAATATTAAGCAATTTTGTCTTGGAAGACACATCCGCCGACCAAGACTTTAGCCAGAGCGCTCTGCGTGCCACAATTGCAAAACCTGAATTTTTCGCCGCTAACTTCGCCAATTGCAAAGCGGCATCTAAAATAAAGAAATTAGCTAACTTAAGTGTGTGAATTCTGTCCATGACTTCCTCATATGGAGTCTCCTTATTGAGCGAATTTTCTAGTTCTTCGAACCAAAAACACGCCGCCGTTGTGACAGGAATAATGCACGAAATTGGTTGGAGGAGGAAACCTTGCTGAACAAATATCTTTTTAAGCAAACCCTCCAATTTTTTTATCCATAGGATCTTTGAAAGCACAACTGTCCTCAATGGGAATAGTCGTGCGTTTGGCCAACGTAGAAACTGCCCCCTCAACCTTAGGGACTGTTTGCCATGCGTCCCTCCTTGGGTCGACAATGGGGAACATTTTCTTAAATATAGGAGGTGGGACAAAAGGTATGCCTGGTTTCTCCCACTCCTTAGTCACTATGTCCGCCACCCTTTTGGGTATCGGAAAGGCATCAGGGTGCACAGGGACCTCTAGGAATTTGTCCATTTTGCACAATTTTTCTGGAATGACCAAAGAGTCACAATTGTCCAGAGTATTTAGCACCTCCTTAAGCAGGGCGCGGAGATGTTCTAACTTAAATTTAAACGTCACAATATCAGGTTCTGCTTGTTGAGAAACTTTTCCTGAATCAGAAATTTCTCCCTCCGACAGACCCTCCCTCACTGCCAATTCTGACTGGTGTGAGGGTATGACAGATAAATTATCGTCAGCGCACCCTTGCTCATCCGCTGTATTTAAAACTGAGCAATCACGCTTTCTTTGAAATGCTGGCATTTTGGATAAAATATTAGCTATAGAATTATCCATTACTGCCGTTAATTGTTGCATAGTAACAAGCATTGGCGCGCTAGATGTACTAGGTGTCGCCTGCGCGGGCATAACTGGTGTTGACACAGAAGGAGAGGATGGTGAACTACCCCCACTACCTTCATTTGAGGAATCATCTTGGGCAACCTTATTAAATGTGACAGTATTCTTGGCACAATTCTTGCACACCAAGTTTGTAACCCCTTAAATGAGCAAACCGGAGCTATTTGATCAATTTACCAGCTTAAACCCACTACAGTCCCAGCCACAGCCTTTGCTGCGGCTTCACCTTTCCTTGGGGGATATTCGCCACAGAAATAAGCCTTCCAGAATCGTTTTTTATGGCCAGAAGTAACTGCGCAATTAAGGCGCGAAAATGAGGCCTCCTCCCTCTGCATACTAGAGTGAAAGGCCCTTCCTGACTAGAATAGGTGTCTAAACGACTGCCAGGCAATTAAAAAACGTTCCCAAAGTGTTTTCAAGTTCCAAAACACTCCAAAAGACATATAAATATTGTATAAATCAATCGATTTAGCCCACAATAGTGTCAACCAGTATATAGCCCATTAATAAGCCTTCATTCTGTTATGAGTCTAAGAAAATGGCTTACCGATCCCAAAAAGGGAAAATAACAGTCTTCTAGCATTACTATGTCTTGTTAGAAAATGGACTAGTCATACCTTGAGCAGAAAAGTCTGCAAACTGTTCCCCCCAACTGAAGTTCTCTGGGCTCAACAGTCCTGCGTGGGAACAGCAATTGATTTTAGTTACTGCTGCTAAAATCATACTCCTCTTTAAACAGAACTCTTCATCACTTTCTGTTTTAGAGTAAATAGTACAAACCGGCACTATTTTAAAATAACAAACTCTTGATAGAAGAATAAAAAACTACAACTAACACCACATACTCTTTACCATCCCCGTGGAGATGCTACTTGTTCAGAGCGGCAAAGAGAATGACTGGGGGGCGGAGCCAGAGGGGGGGCTATATGGGAAGCTTTTGCTGTGCTCTCTTTGCCATTTCCTGTTAGGGAAGAGAATATTCCCACAAGTAAGGATGAAGCCGTGGACCGGACACACCAATGTAGGAGAAATAAATGTTTTCCAAAAAGAAAAACTACAACAGGCATGAGCTTTTTCAAAATAAAATAAAATACATCCTAACTGGATCAAAGTAAATGAGGGCAGCACCCGCAGGCGAACGCCCAAGAAGAATGGACACAATAACAGGACCAGCCAGTCAGAGACCCAATTCTTCCAAAGCTCCGAACTGGAATAAGATACCTCAAAAAAAGAAAAAATGGAGACGAGGAGATTGACTTCATCCCCCTTCGTCTAACCCTGCTCGCCGTCTTGAACGTAAGACCGAGTATCCATCGACCCATTAGGACTGGGATTCTCCAGCACTGCCAAAACATGCCTCAGCAGGACACGAAGGCGCGCCAGTCTATAACGAAAGGCAAAACTTACCTCCGCAGGGGCAACTGATGACCCTGGCCCGAGGGTTGGACCCCTGAAGCCTCAGAGGAAATCGCTTCCCCAGAGGGCTGATCTGATCCAGATGATCCCAAGCCTGACGAGTCCTGGTTAACGGAACACGGACAGTATCTACCTGGAAGATGCAAATGCACCAACACCATAGATATGGCCATGCAGAACCATGCCGTAACGTCTTGAGGAAACAAGCCGCCTTCCAGAGAAGGGGTAACGGCATTTGGGACACCTGCTTGCGTAGCAAGAGAAGGTTCTAGGGCGTGCGCCTCTCAGGATATGGGATCCTCAGGGGCGGATGGCTCGGCGGACTCTAAGTTCCTCGAATCAGGAGCCAAGAGCACTCTAAAGCGGCATTCGGAAAATAACTAATGGGCATGGATTACCTGGGCCATTTCATACTCTTCGCAAGAAGAAGACTCTGAATCAGAGACGTCCGTCTCCACAAAATCAGAATCCTACATAACTTGGTTATTGAAATTATGGATAAAAAATAAAAGGCACCTTACACCCCCCAATGGCTGGGGCACTCACCACCTCCTATGACCCAGACAACTAGCGAAACAGACTCTCTCCATCGCCACCCGGTCAGGAATACATAAATAGAGAACAGAAAATGTGACCACCCCTGGTCACAAGGTGTACCGTGCAGGCAAAAAAAAAAGTGTGCCAGTCTACAAGGACCGCGCGGCCTGACAAAAAGGCTGGAATGTTCCGAAATAGCCACGAGCCCAATCATCACTACACATTAGCAGGCAGAATCACATAACAAACATGATTAAAGTCCCCCCCCCCCCGTTCAATAACCTCCCTCAAGAGATATTAACCCTTGATTCCATAAAGATAAAAGGAGTCCCACTAAGACCCTCTCTTCTATTATATTACATTCTCATATTGAAAGTAAAATGAAATGATCTTACTGGAATCTACGCCATGGAACAGGAACATGGCCCTTCAAGTGTGACAGATAGTAGCATCGCTTCGGACATAAACTTGAGTGAAGAAAGCAGGCAGCAAAACTTGTCAACGCTGATTGCTTATGGACCTGTTAATATGAGTCAGGACGGTGTTGCAGAAAGACTCTCCCTGCATCTCCGGACTCTAACTTTAGCCCAGGCTCTCACTGAGAGGCTGACAGGACTATTTAAAACTCCAGTCCCATCTCGAAGAGTACTACCCTCCATAACAGACTACTACGAAATCTTCTGACACTTCTCTGTGTGTGTGTGTGTGTGTGTGTGAGCATATATATGTATGTATGAGTGAGTGTGCATGCATGAAGGTGTGTTGATAGTGCTAGGGCTTAAATTGATGGTAAAGTTGCAACGTTTTGTTTGCTTATCTATGTAGCCTATACTATTATGTGCAAAGTCGCTAAGTTTTTTTATTTTTTACTAATTTATAAAAGATAAATATGATATAAAACCTCTGTGTTACCGTGGCTCGCTCCTCCCACGTTATACTACCTGCTCTAAGATATGAATATTGTACAGAGAGGTCCCACTCGCTCTCTATGTCAGCGTCTAGGGGGTGCTTACACTTTGGAAGAGAGAGAAATAACTTGCGCAGGCACTATCGATAAAGGAGGCAGATTAGCTAAAGTCCAGGTTGCCTAACAGCTTGGATTTCAACTTGATAAAAATATGAAAAGTCACAGGAAAAAAATAAAAAAACAACATAACACAGACGGTTGGAATACAGGACCATCGGAATCTAACGTTTAACTGGTAATAATTTAAAATGTAAATCTTCAATACAAGAAGTCATGACTGAAAGTAATATTTAATTATCAAAACCAAGCAAACACCGGGTTGACAGTTGCGCAACTTGACAATAACTTTAAGGATCTATTGTTTTAAAAAACTTTTTTGTGGTGGGTTTTTGTGTTTGTTTTGTTTACTGGCAGAAGGTCATGACCCAAAAAAAACAACGTTTTGTCACACCTGCAAAATCTGACTCAGTATGGAAAATAAAAACGCTTGGAGTATGCAGGAGCAAGGTTTGTTTACAAAACAATGCTACAGTGTAATGCTTTACAGTTCACTTCTAATGTAACAAAATAGATCATTTTATTTATACACTAGAAAATCCCAGTAAAGCACACTAAAAAACACAGATTTTTTTCTTTCTGGATTTAGAGAGAGAACACCCTTTTGAAAAAGTTTCCAGTTTACTTCTATTATCAAATTTGCTACATTCTCAAGTTATTATTTGTTGAAGGGATAGCTAGGTAGGTAGCGTGCACATGTCTGGAGCACTATGACAGGAAATAGTGCTGCCATGTAGTGTTCTTGCAAACGTATAACATTGTTCCAAAACTGCTGCCATATGGTGGTGCAGACACGTGCACACGCCTAAACTTATCATCCTGAATTTCAACAAAGGATAACAAGAAAACAAAGAAAATTTGATAAGGGAAGTACATTGGAAAGTTATTTAAAACTGTATGTTCTATCTAAATCATGAAAGACATTTTTTTTGTTTCACGCCCCTTTAATTGAAGTTAATAAACAGATTTTGACTCAGATCTTAAGAAAGGGTAAGAATTACTTTTTTTAAAATAAAATATCAGAATTTTATTTACATTTTATTTAATTCTGCAATAAAAATGTTTTTTTTTTTTTTTTTTTTACACAGCATGCAATATTGTCTTCAGCTAAGTTTCTTTTTTCTAATTACCACCTTAATTACAGTAATGATACTTAGCAGAAATGCAAGTAATATGGATCATTTACAGATGAGTGTCAAACACCACTAATCTGCAACAGAAGGCAAGCATGTAAAAAATCATTGGGAGACTAGATCTATCAAAAATAAATGAAATTAGGCTATGATGAGGTTATGTTATTGCTAATTTCAAGGAGTTTCTCTTTCCTTAATTCTACAGTTTATGTTCCAATATAAAAGGACTTTGTAATTTGCAGAACATAAGAGGCACTACACTAAACAAATTACAAAAGAAGGTTATGTTAAAGGCAGGGCCATATCAAAACATTGTGATGCTTGGGTTCAAGAATGAAATGATACCCTCTAATTCTGCACCCACTACAGTCCAAACAATTTCACATGAGAACAAGTAGAGGTGGCCATTTGAGTATAATTTCCCTTAAAAAGCACTACTATACAGAATATGTTCTCCCTCTGAGCTATACTTGTCAAATGCTGCCTGGGTTCCATGTTCCCACCTGGGTTCCATGTTCCCAATTGTAGAGCTGACTCTGGTTAAAGGGACACTAAAATCAAAATGAAAAACACAATACAAACATACAATAAAAAAAAAATTGGATTCAAGGAAAAGGGTAGAAACATTGAATTTATTCTTAGCTTGTATTTAAAAATGTATACACATATATATACATACATATATACATATATATATATATATAAAAACACATACATACATATATATAAAAAACACATACATATATATATATATATATATATACATACACACACACACATATTTAGGTTTTGTGCTGCCCTAGGATTTTTTTTCCATAGCATTTCCAAACTAAACGTTGCAAAACTGTTGCATACAGACATAATCACAGACACACACACAGAGATATGCAGATAGACACTGTCACATGCACACAAATATATATATATATATATATATATATATATATATATATATATATATATATATATATATATATATTTTTTAGACAATATAAAAAGACAGAAGCACCACATGGCCCAATATTGTTTGATGCAATGAAGATACAAAAATGTGATAAATACACTCACATTAGATGTGGCACCCCTAGTGGGGCAGAAGGAACAATTTGGGATCAATAGCAGTCACCAAGAAGACTGACCTCCGGTAGGTGTTCGTAATCTGTAAATGATAAATACAGAACACAAGGGTGCCTATATGGCCTAGTATTGTTTAGACAAGCGAGATATAATATGGTAAAAATACACTCACATTTAGTAGAGCACCTCCCTTGGTGCAATAGAGGAAACTAGGATCAATATAGTCACCCAGTAGACAAGTATCCGGTAATCAGGAACTCCCAGCAATCCAGAGATGGCGTGTAAAGTGCAAAGAATAGAGAATGTACGGCAGCAAGTGGTAAGTATAAAAAACTTACTTTATTAAAAAATATAAAAGTAGGCGGAGCTTGGCCACTTAGAGAGATGGCCGTGTGATTATATAGCTCCTAGGCCCACATCTGTAGTCCCCAATAAAATTAGCCACTTACACCTAAGTATAACAGTCCCTGATAGGAGGCAAGTATCACTGAGAGTTGCGGTGAGAAGAGCCACACATCCCTGCATATCGGGTTGTCTCTCTGCACAAATAGATAAGCGAGCCGACACAGAGGAGCTGTGCCATCTTGGAGGACCTCGCACACTCAGAGCTCCTAGATCAGAGGCCCACCGCACTCTCAGAAAGACAAGCGGCTGGTAAGGTAAGCTTGTGATCACTAAATCACAGTATACCAGGCTCGCAGTGATCGGAGGGCTTGAGAGCTACATTACTACCCCAATTTACTCAGACATACCACGTGTGCTCTCTGGGGGAATCATATAAAATAAGACACCGGCACCACATAATCCTTTAATCATAAAAAGGGTCAAGCTGCGTGACCATTTTATTTTCATATATAGTAGTGTCAAAAGCATACTCTGACACTGGAGAGACTCTAGATGATGGTGTGCCGAGATTTTGTAGGAGGTGACAGAGCATTACGCACAGCGCTCTGCAGATACCTGAAATAGGGAAATTGCTCTCAGCTTCGGCCAAAGAACTATTCTCCTACACACAGTAAATAACGAGAACCTGTTACCACATTTGATAACATATTGGAGAGTTTATCTAATCCTGGACTTTAATCCTTATTTACACAAGGAGCTCCTAATAAAACAATCTTGGGCGTCATATGAGCATTTCAGATTCATATGTAGGCATTGAATCAATAATATAAAACAATATACTTGAGATTTGTACATTGAGGTATACTGCATTGCGCACTGAACTGCAACAGAAATAACATCTCTCAGTAAGAAAGAGACTATATCAAACAGCATATACAACCTCTGACTGTCTTATGTATCTAGAGTGGGGGAACCCCTTAGAATTATATATATATTGGACATGCCAGGAAAAAAATTGCATAAAACAGACAACCTACCTAATACCAGAACAATGCAAAACTATTTAAAACAAACTGATTCCAACCAGGCCTCAGCTGTTGAAACATCTAATCAAAATACCCAAAAAGCGGGCATGCAGAACAAATCTTCCCAAGCTACGAACTCTGCAGACTTCACAAAAAAAGACTTGAGATCGCTGTGTACTAAGGATGATGTCGGAGGTCAAGAACTGGTACGGGGAGCTAAAGAAAGATCTAACAAGAGTAGTACAGAGAGTCACGAATTTGGAAGAAAATCATAATACTACTTTTAATGACATTCAGCATGTATATTGTCTGGCATATGAACAAGCAGAAACCATCCACCATTTACTTGAAAAAGTGGAAGACCTAGATAACTGAGGAAGGAGGAATAACCTCCGCATTAGAGGAATTCCAGAAAGTATACAACCAACGGCATTGGAAGGATGCCTACAAAGTCTATTCCGCACCCTTAAGGGGGATGAGGGGGCATCATATATAATTATTGAAAGAGCTCACAGAGCTTTGTGTGCCAAACCCCCCCAAAGGCACCCCCGAGAGACGTCATCCTGAAACTTCTTCACTTCAAAGACAAAGAAGATATAATGAAATATGCCAGACAGAAGAAAGACTTCACACATGCAGGAAACAGAATCCAAATATTTGCGATTTAAGCCCAACTAGCTTATCTCACAGTACTGCGAGATCAAAAAATCCAATACAGATGGGGCTTTCCTGTGAGCACAACTGCCATATACAGATTTCAGGAAGACTTGCCACGTTTTTGCGAGACTTTGCAGATTACCATTAACCCTACAGAACCACATAATCGAGACACTACAGAACATCATACCCCTCCAGGGGGTAGCCGTTCATTGACAGGAGAAAAACACAGGGGCAGCGACACCTTTCAACTGACCTCTACCTGTGGGGATACAGGCACCAGTGGAGAAGCAGTTTAGACCACAATTGCCTCCTGTTGGGACATTAAGTTTTTCTTTCTTCAAAAAAGGCTCCAGGTCGTAAGTTTTTCTTTATTATATTTGTTGACAATTCTTTAAGGGACTGCAGATGTGGGATACTTCTTATTTACACAAGGAGCTCCTAATAAAACAATCTTGGGCGTCATATGAGCATTTCAGATTCATATGTAGGCATTGAATCAATAATATAAAACAATATACTTGAGATTTGTACATTGAGGTATACTGCATTGCGCACTGAACTGCAGCAGAAATAACATCTCTCAGTAAGAAAGAGACTATATCAAACAGCATATACAACCTCTGACTGTCTTATGTATCTAGAGTGGGGGAACCCCTTAGAATTATATATATATTGGACATGCCAGGAAAAAAATTGCATAAAACAGACAACCTACCTAATACCAGAACAATGCAAAACTATTTAAAACAAACTGATTCCAACCAGGCCTCAGCTGTTGAAACATCTAATCAAAATACCCAAAAAGCGGGCATGCAGAACAAATCTTCCCAAGCTACGAACTCTGCAGACTTCACAAAAAAAGACTTGAGATCGCTGTGTACTAAGGATGATGTCGGAGGTCAAGAACTGGTACGGGGAGCTAAAGAAAGATCTAACAAGAGTAGTACAGAGAGTCACGAATTTGGAAGAAAATCATAATACTACTTTTAATGACATTCAGCATGTATATTGTCTGGCATATGAACAAGCAGAAACCATCCACCATTTACTTGAAAAAGTGGAAGACCTAGATAACTGAGGAAGGAGGAATAACCTCCGCATTAGAGGAATTCCAGAAAGTATACAACCAACGGCATTGGAAGGATGCCTACAAAGTCTATTCCGCACCCTTAAGGGGGATGAGGGGGCATCATATATAATTATTGAAAGAGCTCACAGAGCTTTGTGTGCCAAACCCCCCCAAAGGCACCCCCGAGAGACGTCATCCTGAAACTTCTTCACTTCAAAGACAAAGAAGATATAATGAAATATGCCAGACAGAAGAAAGACTTCACACATGCAGGAAACAGAATCCAAATATTTGCGATTTAAGCCCAACTAGCTTATCTCACAGTACTGCGAGATCAAAAAATCCAATACAGATGGGGCTTTCCTGTGAGCACAACTGCCATATACAGATTTCAGGAAGACTTGCCACGTTTTTGCGAGACTTTGCAGATTACCATTAACCCTACAGAACCACATAATCGAGACACTACAGAACATCATACCCCTCCAGGGGGTAGCCGTTCATTGACAGGAGAAAATCACAGGGGCAGCGACACCTTTCAACTGACCTCTACCTGTGGGGATACAGGCACCAGTGGAGAAGCAGTTTAGACCACAATTGCCTCCTGTTGGGACATTAAGTTTTTCTTTCTTCAAAAAAGGCTCCAGGTCGTAAGTTTTTCTTTATTATATTTGTTGACAATTCTTTAAGGGACTGCAGATGTGGGATACTTCCCACCTTTCTATTGTTAGAACTTTTTGTATTGCTTGTAGGTATTATTGCATATAATTTCCTTTATTGACAATTATTTAATAGTCCTTTCTTCAGAAGGGGCTAGAATTGTAAATTGAAACATTTGTATACAGCGGGAGAATTGTGAGATACTGTCTACATATTATTTACACCTATAGGGGGTCCCAGTGATCAGTTAGCGGGAACACATTCTATTCACAACTTTTTATACGACGGTGACTACGCACAACTACACTTGCCATCACTTATCATATAAATCACTTAATCAATCAAACCACTTTCCAATAATGGTAGCCAAACCCGATACTGGTGCTAGGCTCATTACATTACTTTCCATTAACGCAAAGGGTTTGAACAGCCCAGAGAAAAGCTCGGTGGATTTTAACCAATTGCACCACTCTTCAGGGGATATAATCTTCATTCAGGAGACACACTTTCAGATAGGAAAGGAACCAGCATTTCTCCACCACCAATATAAATCAGCTTACTTGGCTTCCGGAAACGGAAAAAAAAAAGTGGGGTGGGGATTTTATTTAGTAACTCAATCAACTTTCAACCCAAAAATACAATTAAAGACCCAAACGGCAGATACATCATTATCTCTGGCCTCATGTACAATAACCCTGTAACATTTGCTAACATATATCTCCCCAATACGGGCCAATCTATAATTTTTAAGCAAATATCCCAATTATTACTCGAACACATATTACTGTCCTTCCGAAACAAGGTAAGCCCCCTGATAGACCCGAGAACTTTAGGCCCATTTCATAACTGAATTCGGACATAAAGATATACGCCAAGATATTAGCCACTAGAATAAACAAATTTCTGCCCGCATTGGTGCATCCTAACCAGGTGGGCTTTGTACCCGGAAGAGAGGCCCGTAACAACACACTAAAGATTATACAACTCATGGTACACGCACAAACCCATAACATTCCACTAGCGCTGGTCTCAACAGACGCTGAAAAAGCGTTTGATAGGGTACGCTGGCAGTTCCTGAAAGCGACCCTGTCTAAGATGAATTTTAGCAAACATCTCATAGCACAATTTTTTTCACTCTACAGTGGGCAGACTGCACGGGTCAAGGTGAACGGCATTCTCTCAGATAAATTTAGCATTAACAATGGGATGAGACAAGGTTGTCCGCTTTCACCCGTGTTGTTTGCTATCACTATCGAAGCCCTGGCACAAGCAATTTGATTAAACGGACAAATCAAAAGGTATCCACACTAAAACATATGAGCATAAACTGGCGTTATACGCTGATGACGTACTACTCACCCTCACTGACATAGATATATCAATACCCAAAGCACTCAAGACATTTACCGCATTTGGTAGGGCTCGAACTTTCTCAATCTTGGTAAATCAGAATTCTTGAACATTACATACAAGCCTGATATGTTACCTAAACTACTGCAAAATTGCCCATTAAACAGACAGCAGAAAAAAATGAAATACCTGGGAATTTATCTGTCCCCAGATCCCCAGGAAATGTTTCAGGCCAACTACAAAACATTGGAAAATAGTTTAGTCACAGATTTGTCCAGTTGGAGGAATAAATCTATCTCTTGGTTGGGACGCATCAATGTGGTGAAGATGAATGTATTGCCCAGACTACTCTACTTACTTCAAACCACCCCTATACCTCTTCCTTTACATTATCTAGATAGGATACAAAAGCTGATAGATCAATATATTTGGAGAGAAGTCAAACCTAGAGTAGCAAGGCGCTCGCTACATTTCCCAAGGGACAGAGGAGGGCTGGGGGTACCACATATAGCTACATACAAGCAGGCAATCATTTTACACAGATTGTTAGATTGGTGCCAAAACGACACAAATAAAGAACGGGTTTAATTAGACTGTGATATAATGAACACAAATAATGCAGGTCTGATAGCGTGGCTTAATAAGAGACACAGGCCGAGGGCGGTGGCAGATTATCCTCTTTTATCAGAGTTTTTTCAAGTATGGGACAAGATCCTTAATACTTCGACACACATATCCGGCATCGCCTCACCCCTTACTCCTATCTGTAATAATCCTGAGTTGCCCTGGGATTTTAGAGAAAACACATCAAACCAAACCATACACATAGGCGAGAGTGTTTTCTGCAATAACAGAAGAACACAAGCTTAAGAAGGTTGAGGATATACAGGAACAGCTACCCGGGGTGCCAATGAATTGGTTCACACATGTTCAAATGGTTCATTATTTATCTACACATCAGCATAAACAACACTTCACAAGACCAAAAACCCCCACTCTTTGTCTGCAAGCACACCACATGCTATCTCGAAATTGTACAAACTTGGAGAGACACAAGCCCTACCCTCCTATGTTAAAGCATGGGAAAGGGAACTGAACACTGACATCACGTATCAGGAGTGGCAGATGGCTTTTCAAGCCACAAAAAAAAGTCATCAATCTCGGCCAGAGTTCAGGAATCAAATTACAAACTCCTCTCCAGGTGGTATCTCACACCCATTAGAATACAACACATTTACAGGGCGGCCTCTGGAAAATGCTGGAGAGATTGTGGGGGAGAAGGCTCACAAACACACATATGGTGGGAATGTCCCAAACTAGATACGTACTGGATTGAGATCCTCTCACACATCAAAAACATATTGGGCTGTTCACTGCCTAATGATCCCAAGATCCTTCTACACGTATCAGTACCCAAAATAGACAGAAAAGAACATAAAGCTCTATTAATGGTCATGTTGAACGGTGCTAAAATGTTGATACCTAAAAACTGAAAATCTCATGTTGTTCCAACCCTGGCAGAATGGAAACAGCAAGTCACCTTACTACTCCAATTGGAGAGATACCACCACATAGTGCAGGGCTCCATCAACACACACAAACTCATGCTGCAACATGGGCAGACGGGGAAACATACACCACAAGTTAAGGTAGTGGGAGACGGAGGAGAGAGGTATTTACGAGTCTTCTGTTATAGAGATAGGAGAGAGATCTGGTCCTTAATGCCTCAGGTCAGGGAGATATAGCCTTCCTTCACACACTAAATACATAATTTAGTCACGACATAGGATCTGAATGCAACATATTCAGCTGACTGACGCCACAAAAAGATGAACATAGGCTCCACACGGGAAGTTGACAGGTGATGGTTGTCGGATAACTCCCCCCTTATTACCCACTACCCCTCTCCTTTTCCCCCTTGACATACTTTCTTTTTTAATAGGTAAACAATATAATTATTCTTAATATTGTATTGTTGCACTAAGTCTTCTATGTACTTGTTCACGTTCTGTTTTTGTACCATGATTAAGTATGGAGACTCCTTGGTTCCTCTGATGTTGGCATGGGAGTGAGGATCGGAGTCTGGATGTTGCAAATATTTAGTTTGTATTGTTTGGAAGATTTACAGAATGTAAAATACTACTTGTTATCTATGTTATATTCTTGATTTCAATAAACCTTTTGAAAATTAAAAAAAAAAAAAAGTAAAAAATATAAAAGTAATAGCAACGCGTTTCTCAGCCAACCAGTGGCTGTTTCATCAGGCTTAATACTATTAGTATATACATACATATATATATATATATATATATATATATTTATTTATTTATTTTTAAACAAGCTTTATTGTTTAAAAAAACATACAGTACAACCAAGGCAAGTGTTATGTAAGGGTCATTACAACATTCAATGACAGGTCTAACGATGGTCTTGCCGACTTGCCCAGTCGGAGTTCTTAGTAGATGCGTCTTAATAATGTCCAGAGATTTTAGCATCAAGGTGAGGGACTAAGTCCCACATATCTGAGCTTGTTTTACAGAATTTGACATTTTTAAACAAATGAGTATAGGCATTGAGTGTTCAAAGGGAGGGGGGAGAGATGAGGGGGAGAGATGAGGGAGAGGGAGGAGAAGAGAGTGGAGAGAAAGAAAAACAAAAAAGGGGGAAAGGTGAGCGGAAGGTTAATGGCTACTGGGCCTCTAATTAGTATCTTGGGGGTTAACTGCTAGTGGTCTGTGGCCTGCGGTAGTAAAGTTAGATGCCCTTTCCTTCCCATGTTGGTTGCATGAGTTTGTGTGTCATTAATTTTCGTCTTTCAGTAATTATAACGTTTGAGTCAGAGAAGATCTCCGACTCTAGCCCTCCACTCCGTTAGGGCTGGAGTTTGTTGCGATTTCCAGTACCTAGGTATCAGCCCCTTAGCTGCACTAAGCATCAGAAGCCACAAATCCTATATCGAAAATCAAAAAATCTTAAATCCATATTGTCTCCCAGTGAATTTAACAAGGGAAATTTAAACAAAGATGTATTAGGCAATACCCTTGAAGGTTTTTATCCATGTCACAAAAGCAAGGCGTGCAAGTTTAGTAATATATGAAAATTGGTGGAATCAACCAATTCAGATTTTAAATTAAAAATTAGGGATGTCATTAAATGTACAGATATGAATGTAGTTTACCTAATCCAATGTCCCTGTAAGAGACAATATTTAGGTCAAACGGGGCAACCCCTAAGGGATAGGATAAGACAGCATCTAAATAACATAGAAAGAGGATTTGAAGACCACTTACTGTCCCTCCACTTTAAGAAAGCCCACAATCAAGACACAAAAGGATTTTTGGGGACTTTGGGGACTTCGATTACCACCTCTCCTGGAGTTGATTTTTCTAACACTAAAACTTTTACAGATTGAAGCAGAATTTATTGTAAATTTCACTTCAATTACCCCAGGAGGGCTTAATGCAGAATTAGACCTTAATCCATTTATCTGACCCTTTCCTTCTTTTAACATCTTTTTTATAGCATCCTTGTTTTATAATCATACAAATAATGACAAACATTTGTTTTTATAATTATATAGATATTGATGGACAATTTGTTCTGTATCATTGTTTGAGAATTCTCTTCATTCTCCTATTTTTTATATTAATTCTTTTATATGAATTTTTTATAAGAATTTTATTATATACTAATTTCTATATGAATTTTTTATTTTTTCTTTATGTACAGGGAGTGCAGAATTATTAGGCAAGTTGTATTTTTGAGGATTAATTTTATTATTGAACAACAACCATGTTCTCAATGAACCCAAAAAACTCATTAATATCAAAGCTGAATAGTTTTGGAAGTAGTTTTTAGTTTGTTTTTATTTATAGCTATTTTAGGGGGATATCTGTGTGTGCAGGTGAATATTACTGTGCATAATTATTAGGCAACATAACAAAAAACAAATATATACCCATTTCAATTATTTATTTTTACCAGTGAAACCAATATAACATCTCAACATTCACAAATATACATTTCTGACATTCAAAAACAAAACAAAAACAAATCAGTGACCAATATAGCCACCTTTCTTTGCAAGGACACTCAAAAGCCTGCCATCCATGGATTCTGTCAGTGTTTTGATCTGTTCACCATCAACATTGCGTGCAGCAGCAACCACAGCCTCCCAGACACTGTTCAGAGAGGTGTACTGTTTTCCCTCCTTGTAAATCTCACATTTGATGATGGACCACAGTTTCTCAATGGGGTTCAGATCAGGTGAACAAGGAGGCCA
>NC_069499.1:575816476-575881476 GCF_027579735.1 Bombina bombina
ATTCTTTTCCATGTGGAGACATGATGCCAACTTGCAGATAGACACAGCCCATTGGTCAAAAAATTAGACTGTTCTGGTAACTATGTTCCTGCAATTAGGCTAATTGAAAATCATAGGTGTACTCAATTTTGTTTCAGTGATCTAACTTGTGTGTCCGTGACCACAGGTGTATTAACTTTTGTTGCATTAAGTTTTTACTCTGGGGCCTGTATTTTCAATATAATCTTTATAAAGTATTTGTTTTTGATTGTTTATAATAGGAAATACTCTACTTGTCAACTTAGAAATAAAACAAGGGAGACTCAAGAGTATTTTGCATAAATATCAGAAGAGAGAGAACAGCACTCCTGAGATACAACAAAAGCTAGAATAACTTCCATGCCTGTTCATTTTGATTACAACTCAGGGTGCGCGTTCTTTTAGCACGCTATGTCCCTTCACAGAGACAAAATATCCTGTAGCATATCAGTCTGACCTTGCCCAATAACAGTCCAGAGCCAAAATACCAGGCAATTCTCTGAACAAGAGAAACAACAAACCCAGACAATCGTTTCGTCCTTCTGTGGGCCTTGTCAGTGAGGTGCAGTTTCATCTCTCTAAGGGCATGTGTGCAAGGAGTCCACATCTGGTTTTGCCATTACTCTAAGGGAGATCCAAGAGTAATTTGCATAAATATCAGAAGAGAGAGAACAGCACTCCTGAGAAGAGAGAGAACAGCACTCCTGAGAAGAGAGAGAACAGCACTCCTGTTTTTATTGTTCAGAGAAGAATTGCCTGGTATTTCAACGCTGGACTGTCATTGGGCAGGATCAGACTGATATGCTACAGGATATTTTTTCTCTGTAAAAGGACATAGTGTGCTAAAAGAACGCGCACCCTGAGTTGCATAGGAAATGAACAGGCATGGAAGTTATTCTAGCTTTTGTTCTATCTCAGGAGTGCTGTTCTCTTTCTCTCTTGATATTTATGCAAATTACTCATGGGTCTCCCTAAGAGTAATGGGGGAAACCAGACGTGGACTCATTGCACACATGCCTTAGAAAGACACAATTGCACCTCACTGATGAGGCCCACAGAAGGCTGAAACGATCGTCTTGAGTTGTTGTTTCTATTTTTCAGAGAAGAATTGCCTGGTATTTCGGCGCTGGACTGGCATTGGGCAGGGTCAGACTGATATGCTATAGGATATTTTTTCTCTGTAAAAGGGCATAGTGTGCTAAAAGAAGGTGCACTCTGAGTTGCAATGGAAATGAACAGGCATGGAAGTTATTCTAGCTTTTGTTCTCTCTCTCTCTTTTGATTATATATATATACATATATATATATATATATGTATATATATATATATATATATATATATATATATATATATATATATACACACACACACATATATATATATATATATATATATATATATATATATATATATATATATATGTGTGTGTGTGTGTGTGTGTGTGTGTGTATATACACACATACATATATATATATCCTCTCCAAGAACACAGGCACTCACTGGTCTTTATAAAAGGTAATCCTTTATTCAATCCATTAAAACGATAATAATACCATGACGTTTCGGCACAACATTGTGCCTTTATCAAATGTATCAAAATATTAAAAGCTTCATACCAAACTTACCCCAAATCACCACTTAAATACTACTGGAGTATAACACCTGCCACCAGCTCACCGTGTGTAAAGTCGGCGTCTGACGTCATCAGGGAGCGCTAAACTATGCGCCCTGTGAGATCGTAGGGCCGTCGTTGTTATAGCAACATGTAAACTATACACGGTTTCTCGGCGGCTGTGCAATAAACCAAATAGCTACATTTGCATATCGAGTGTGTCGCCGATTACATATATTGACGGAGATCCCCATACTTATTATAATGGGGCAAAGTACCGCAGATCCCCAAACTATTGGACAAAAAACAATATCTATATCGGTGCAACACTCCCAGCAAATAGTACTAAAAACAAAGTGCATAAGAGAACATAGTGCATAAAATTCAAGCATGTGTTTTAGAAAAGAGCATCTATATAACATTGTATCCATATCATAATAAGTGAAAAGTATCAAGAAAGCATTTAATGTCATAAAGACAATAAACTACCTCAATTTGCATATAAGGTGAAGTACTGGCTAACAGTCATGCCCACTAGTATTATGGTAGAAACATAGGAACAATATGTGAGAGATGATTATATGTCCATTTTTGAAACCCATATGCTACACCAGGACAAATCTGTGTACTCAGATTATGTTACCAGGCCAGAATTTATCTAGTAGAAGGGGCTAAAGTCCAGCGAAATATTGAGGCCATATGGAGCGATGGTATTTAGCCTGTAGATCCACTTGGTTTCACATTGTAGTAACAGGTTCCCCCTGTCACCTCCCCTTGGAAGTGGGGGTATATGATCTATAAGCATTGTGCGTAAACTGGAAACCGCATGTTTATATTGGATGCAATGCCTAGCTACTGGTTGTTCTGATTCACCAGTGCGTAAGGCCTCCCGGTGGTTTGCCATACGCTTGCGCAAGGTTGTTACTGTTTTGCCGATATATACCCTGGAACATGGGCAAATGATCATATATACTACATATATGCTGGTGCAGGTAAGGCGATGCCTGATGTCGAATCTTCTGTTACTGTGAGGGTGCTGAAACGAGTTGCCCCTAAGCATACCATTGCAGGTTACACATCCAGAACAGGGAAAACAGCCCATCTTCGTGGGTTTAAGCCAAGTATCCTTTTTGTAATTCCTTATTGGATCTGACTTAACCAATATGTCCCTTAGGTTATTTGCTCTTCGGTATGCTATTCTGGGGGCAGCCACCCTCCCAAATGGTAGTGTGGGATCACTGCCTACCACTGGCCAATGCCTCCGGACCGCCTCAGCGAGGTGTCTCGAATCTGATGTGTATGTAGTGACCATGTTGATCCGGTCAGGGTCTGATTTAGTTGTCCCTTGTCTATTTTCCAGATTAGTGGGATCCATAAGATCATTACGTGCCTTCTTGACCATCTCTCTGGTGTAGCCTCTCTCCACTAGTTTCATGTCCATCTCTTCTAGTTGTTGGTGTAGCATAGGTATCTCACTGTTGTTCCTGATGACACGAGTGAGTTGGGAGGTGACAATCCCTTTCTTTTGGTGCAGAGGGTGAAAACTCCTCGCATCCAACAAGGAATTGCGGTCAGTTGGTTTGGTATAAAGGGAAGTACCGAAACGAGTGATACCCTCTGCATCAACTTTGAAAATGTTAAGATCCAAAAAATGTACAGATACTGTACTGTAATCCAACTTAAACCTGATTGGACAAGCCATGGTATTCAAATGTGACACCCACTCAAGCAATGCTGGCTCACCACCTCTCCACACCAAGAACACATCGTCGATGTAGCGTGTGTAGTACATGATGTTGCCGTTATCATGTGGCCGCATCAAAGTGCGTTCATACCACGCCATGTAGAGATTTGCATAAGTGGGTGCCACATTCGAACCCATGGCTGTACCTGCGATTTGCAAAAAATACTCATTTTCAAATTTAAAATAGTTCTTCTCAAGACAGTGTGTTAACATTTCACAAAGGAACTCTATGGGTGGACCATTGTACAAATCGTTGCCCGTCACCATGGACCTGACAGCCTCCACACCCTCATGATGAGGTATCACAGTGTAAAGGCTGCCCACGTCCATGGTGACAAGCACATCATCAACACTTAAACCAACATATTCCTTAAGGACACGAATCATCTCTGGGGAATCCTTTAAGTAAGATTCAGTATGCTTCACAACCTGCTGGAGGTGCGAGTCAATGTATATGGCCAAACTGGACAAAATTGAGCCCCTGGCAGACACAATCGGTCTGCCAGGTGGATTTTGTAAGGTTTTGTGCACCTTTGGCAGTAAGTAGAGTACAGGAACCTTTGGATAATCCGTAATAAGAAATGTCTGCTCCTGTTCACTAAGTATACCTGCCTCAAAACCCTCCTGTAGAAATCTGTCAATGATCCTTTTATAGGTTAATGTGGGGTTACCAGATAATTTCTTGTACGTTTGGCTATCTCTTAGCTGTCTAAGTGCCTCTTTCCTGTATTCAGTATAGTCTAAAATGACAACAGATCCCCCCTTATCCGCAGGGCGGATAATGATGGATGTGTCATTTTTCAGGTCCGTAAGTGCTTGGGCCTCAGCTTTACTCAAGTTAGAATATGTCTTTTTTTGAGGTATTCGTTTGATATCATGGCTAAGAGCCCGTGTATATCCTCTGATAGAATTATGTGTATTTGCAGGTTCAAAAGTAGATTTTTTCTTGAATGGAGTGGGGACATAGGTATCATTTCTAAAATGATCTCTCAATTTCAGCTGTCTTTGTAGTTTATGTATATCCACCAGCATATCAAAAGAATCAGTTTTGGGGGTCGGTATGAATGATAGCCCCCGATTTAACAGGGATGTTTCCGCTTCATTCAAATGTCTGCTACTAAGATTAAAGATAATATCTACTTTTTCCTTGCTAATTGTTTTTTTTGTGGCCCCCCCTTCTGATTTTTTTGTATTGGGAATAGTTGGTGGTTTCACTGCCAAACGTGTCCCCACTCCTAAAAAACATAATTTATGCTTACCTGCATAACCTTAATTTATGCTTACCTGCATAACCTTATGGGATATATATACCTTACCTTATGGGATATATTCTCCTTCCCAACAGGAAGTTGCAAGAGGATCACCCAAGCAGAGCTGCTATATAGCTCCTCCCCTCACATGTCATATCCAGTCATTCGACCGAAACAAGACGAGAAAGGAGAACCTGCCTTAAAAGACAGGGCGGGCCGTGGACTGAACACACTACAAGAGAAATAAATTTATCAGGTAAGCATAAATTATGTTTTCTCTTGTTAAGTGTGTTCAGTCCACGGGTCATCCATTACTTATGGGATACCAATACCAAAGCTAAGTACACGGATGATGGGAGGGACAAGGCAGGAACATTAAACAGAAGGAACCACTGCCTGTAGAACCTTTCTCCCAAAACCAGCCTCCGAAGAAGCGAAAGTGTCAAATTTGTAAAATTTGGAAAAAGTATGAAGGGAAGACCAAGTTGCAGCCTTGCAAATCTGTTCAACAGAGGCCTCATTCTTAAAGGCCCAGGTGGAAGCCACAGCTCTGGTGGAATGAGCTGTAATTCTTTCAGGAGGCTGCTGTCCAGCAGTCTCATAGGCTAAACGTATTATGCTACGAAGCCAAAAGGAGAGAGAGGTAGCCGAAGCCTTTTGACCTCTCCTCTATCCAGAGTAAACGACAAACAGAGAAGAAGTTTGTCTAAAATCTTTAGTTGCCTGTAAGTAGAACTTCAGAGCACGGACCACGTCTAGATTATGCAAAAGACGTTCCTTCTTTGAAGAAGGATTAGGACATAATGATGGAACAACAATCTCTTGATTGATATTTCTGTTAGAAACAACCTTAGGTAAAAACCCAGGTTTAGTACGCAGAACTACCTTGTCTGAATGAAAGATCAGATAAGGAGAATCACAATGTAAGGCAGATAACTCAGAGACTCTTCGAGCCGAGGAAATAGCCATCAAAAACAAAACTTTCCAAGATAAAAGCTTAATATCAATGGAATGAAGGGGTTCAAACGGAACACCCTGAAGAACTTTAAGAACCAAGTTTAAGCTCCACGGAGGAGCAAAAGCTTTAAACACAGGCTTAATTCTAGCCAAAGCCTGACAAAAGGCCTGGACGTCTGGATTCTCTGCCAGACGTTTGTGTAAAAGAATAGACAGAGCTGAAATCTGTCCCTTTAGCGAACTAGCGGATAAACCCTTTTCTAAACCCTCTTGTAGAAAAGCTAATATCCTAGGAATCCTAACCTTACTCCATGAGTAACTCTTGGATTCGCACCAATATAAATATTTACGCCATATCTTATGGTAAATTTTTCTTGTCACAGGTTTCCGAGCCTGTATTAATGTATCAATAACCGAATCCGAAAACCCACGCTTTGATAGAATCAAGCGTTCAATTTCCAGGCAGTCAGCCTCAGGGAAATTAGGTTTGGATGGTTGAAAGGACCCTGAATTAGAAGGTCCTGCCTCAGAGGAAGAGACCAAGGTGGACAGGACGACATGTCCACTAGGTCTGCATACCAGGTCCTGCGTGGCCACGCAGGCGCTATCAGAATTACTGATGCCCTCTCCTGTTTGATCCTGGCAATCAGCCGAGGTAGCAACGGAAATGGTGGAAACACATAAGCTATGTTGAAAACCCAAGGGGCTGCTAATGCATCTACCAGCACCGCTCCCGGGTCCCTGGACCTGGATCCGTAACAAGGAAGCTTCGCGTTCTGGCGAGATGCCATGAGATCCAGATCCGGTTCGCCCCAACGACGAATCAGTTGAGCAAATACCTCCGGGTGAAGTTCCCACTCTCCCGGATGAAAAGTCTGGCGACTTAGGAAATCCGCCTCCCAGTTCTCTACGCCTGGGATGTGAATCGCTGACAGGTGGCAAGAGTGAGACTCTGCCCAGCGAATTATCTTCAAGACTTCCAACATCGCTAGGGAACTCCTGGTTCCCCCTTGATGATTGATGTAAGCCACAGTCGTGATATTGTCCGACTGAAATCTGATGAACCTCAGCTTTGCTAACTGAGGCCAAGCAAGAAGAGCATTGAATATTGCTCTTAATTCTAGTATGTTTATAGGGAGGAGTTTCTCCTCCTGAGTCCACGATCCCTGAGCCTTCAGGGAATTCCAGACTGCTCCCCAGCCTAGAAGGCTGGCATCCGTTGTTACAATCGTCCAATCTGGCCTGCGAAAGGTCATTCCTTTGGACAGATGAACCGGTGACAACCACCAGAGAAGAGAATCTCTGGTCTCCTGGTCCAGATTTAGCAAAGGGGACAGATCTGAGTAATCCCCGTTCCATTGACTGAGCATGCATAGTTGCAGCGGTCTGAGATGCAGGCGCGCAAATGGCACTATGTCCATTGCCGCGACCATTAAGCCGATTACCTCCATGCACTGAGCTACTGATGGGCTTGGAACGGAATGAAGGACATGGCAAGCATTGAGAATCTTTGATAACCTGGACTCCGTCAGGTAAATCTTCATCTCTACAGAATCTATAAGAGTCCCTAGAAAAGGAACCCTTGTGAGTGGTAACAGAGAACTCTTTTCCACGTTCACTTTCCACCCATGCGACCTCAGAAATGCTAGAACTATCTCTGTATGAGACTTTGCATTCTGAAAACTTGACGCTTGTATCAGAATGTCGTCTAGGTACGGAGCCACCGCTATGCCTCGTGGTCTTAGTACCGCCAGAAGTGAGCCCAGAACCTTCGTAAAAATTCTCGGGGCCGTGGCTAACCCGAAGGGAAGAGCCACAAACTGGTAATGCCTGTCTAGAAAGGCAAACCTTAGGTACCGATAATGATCTTTGTGAATCGGTATATGAAGGTAAGCATCCTTTAAGTCCACCGTGGTCATATATTGACCCTCTTGGATCATGGGTAGGATGGTTCGAATGGTTTCCATCTTGAACAATGGTACCCTTAGGAATTTGTTTAAGATCTTTAAGTCCAAGATTGGTCTGAAGGTTCCCTCTTTTTTGGGAACCACAAATAGATTTGAGTAAAATCCTTGTCCCTGTTCCGATCGCGGAACTGAGTGGATCACTCCCATGATTAAGAGGTCTTGTACACATTGTAGAAATGCCTCTCTCTTTACTAGGTTTGTTGATAACCTCGAAAGATGAAACCTCCCTTGTGGAGGAGAGGTTTTGAAATCCAGAAGGTATCCCTGAGATATAATCTTTAACGTCCAGGGATCCTGCACATCTCTTGCCCAAGCCTGGGCAAAGAGAGAAAGCCTGCCCCCCACTAAATCCGTCTCCGGATAGGGGGCCCTGACTTCATGCTGTCTTAGGGGCGGGAGTAGGCTTTCTGGCCTGCTTGCCCTTGTTCCATGACTGGTTGCCTTTCCAACCCTGTCTGTAACGAGCAGTAGTTCCTTCCTGTTTTGGAGCGGAGGAAGTCGATGCTGCTCCTGCCTTGAAGTTACGAAAGGCACGAAAATTAGACTGTTTGGCCTTTGGTTTGGCCCTGTCCTGAGGAAGGGCGTGGCCCTTACCTCCCGTAATGTCAGCAATAATTTCCTTCAAGCCGGGCCCGAATAAGGTCTGCCCTTTGAAAGGAATGTTAAGTAGCTTAGACTTGGAAGTTACATCCGCTGACCAGGATTTAAGCCAGAGCGCTCTGCGCGCCTGTATGGCGAATCCGGAATTTTTAGCCGTAAGTTTGGTTAGATGTACTACGGCATCTGAAACAAACGCATTAGCTTGCTTAAGGGTTCTAACTTTGCTCAAAGCCTCATCCAACGGCTTTGTGCGAAACGCCTCTTCCAGAGACTCAAACCAGAATGCCGCTGCAGCCGTGACAGGCGCAATGCATGCAAGAGGCTGCAATATAAAACCCTGTTGAACAAACATTTTCTTAAGATAACCCTCTAATTTTTTTATCCATTGGATCTGAGAAAGCACAGCTATCCTCCACCGGGATAGTGGTACGCTTGGCTAATGTAGAAACTGCTCCCTCCACCTTAGGGACCGTCTGCCATAAGTCTCGTGTGGTGGTGTGGTATTCTGAGCTTCGTATTTAAGTAAACAAGTATTTGCACATTGGTTATAAAGGTTAGCTCTAAAATTAGAGCTTGTTGCTCTTTTTTGTAGTAATCAGAAAACAACTTCTATGTAGCCTGATTAAACAATATGAGACATTTAATATATGATGAATTTGTATATTAACTACTGACTTAAGTGTTAATAAATATAAGGAATATTTAATATAATATATATCTTATGTTCAAGATATATATATATAACCGGAGGCCACAGATGAAAAAGAAATACTGACAAGCTCAGAATCTGAATTGGTAGAAACAAATGATTCTTCTTACTTCACGCAATCACACACAGCCTAAAATATTTACAAGTTCAGACATTCCACAGACATACAATGTTTGTTCATATTGGATGTTGCAGGTAATAGGAGATGTCCAATAATTCAGTATGGTAACAAAAACAAGCAGGTAAGAAGTTTAAAGGCTTTAGCATTGTTCGTATACGTTACCACCTTGAGGACCGTGATATTTCTGTTACCGCATTGGAAGATCCGTGTTTGGAGAGGCAGCGTGTGTGAATGCGGCTTACTTCCGGGTAGCGGTGAAAAAGTAGATCCGGCCGTTGAATGATCCAAAGTCGGTAATGACAAAGTAACGATTTGAGCATAAGAGATTCAAGACGCAGCTAGAGTAAACAAAGTAAACCACCTTGCACAGGATACAAGCAATAGGAGACCTGAGATAAGGAAAGCTACACCAGAGTAGCTAAGACTTCAATAATCAGGCAGTAAATGAGTGTTACAGGTAGTCCTTATATAGGGTGGAGACCAAATAGGAGGGGTTATAGTTAAAGGTATACCACATCTCCCCCCCTTCAAGGAAGCACCCCAGGGGTTTCCAAACTAGGTTTCTCAGGATAGCGGCGATGAAAATTTCGTAGAAGACGGGGAGTGCGAAGATCAGAATGAAGCTGCCAAGAGTTATCCTCCGAACCATAACCTTTCCATTTCACAAGATACTCTAACCTCTTCCTATGGATCCTAGAATCCAATACAGCTTCAACTTCATACTCCTCTCGATCATCAACGAGTATTGGAGGTGGTCGAGACAAGGAGAGAGACTGAGGTGAAGGAAGATATGGTTTTAACAGAGAGACATGAAAAGAGGGGTGAATCTTAAAATCCTGGGGAAGCTCTAATCTCACAGCATTGAGGTTGATTATTTTAGAAATCTTAAAAGGACCCAAATATTGATTTGCTAACTTTTTGCTAGGAACTGACAGTTTGAGATTCTTTGTCGAGAGTAGTACCAAATCTCCAATCTGATAAGCCGGGCTAGCAGTGTGATGGGTATCATATAACCTTTTTTGATAATCTTTAGCTTCCGAAAGATGTTTTTTCAGGATGTTAAGTCTTTCTTGTAGGGTAGTTGCGAAATCCAATGCTGAGGGAGAGTTCACTTGTTGAGAGGACAATGAAATAGTAGTAGGATGATATCCATAAGTAACGAAGAATGGGGATAGTTTAGTAGATGTAGAAGTAGTATTGTTATAACAGAATTCAGCCAAAGGTAAATAGGATGACCAGTCATCCTGCAGATGAGATATATAACAACGAAGATATTGCTCAAGGGTTTGGTTGAGTCGTTCTGTAAGGCCATTTGTCTGAGGGTGAAAAGCAGTCGAGTATCTAGAATCAATTTTGATTAACTTACATAGGGATCTCCAAAAATTAGAGGTAAACTGTGTACCACGATCAGTTATTATAACTTTGGGCAGTCCATGTAAGCGAACTATGTTGTCTAGGAATACGTGAGCTGTAGTGAAAGCTGTAGGGAGACCTTTTAGGGGAATGTAATGAGCCAGTCTTGTTAAATGATCAATGACAACTAAAATAGTATTGTAATGGTGGGATTCAGGTAACTCGACAATAAAGTCCATTGATATGGTACTCCAGGGTTTGTCAGGAATAGGCAGAGGAGATAAAAGACCTGATGGTCTTTTGTGTGTTAACTTGTTTCTGGCACAGGTATCACAATGTTTTACATAGTTTGTAATATAGGTATCCATGAGTGGCCACCAATAATTTCTCCTGGTTAGGTCTATAGTTTTAGAAATACCTGGATGGCCTGCTAGTGTCCCGTCATGGGTTTGTTTAAGAATAGAAGATCTAATTTGTTTGGGGATATATAGTTTAGAATTATGATAGAAAAGACCAGTCTTGGAATCTTTTTGACAGTCTATTCCATGTGGTGGTTCATGTTTTAATTCTTTTAAGATCTCCTCTTCTAAAGGTGTTAATAAACCTATAATTTTTTCTTTTGGAATGATTTGGTAAATTTGATTATGAGTGTCTTGTTCATGTAATCTAGAGAGGGCATCGGCTTTGGTATTTAAATGTCCTGGTCTGTAGGTTAAGAGAAAATCGAAACGATCAAAAAATATAGACCATCTTGCTTGTCTTGCAGACAAGGTCTTACTGGTTTTTAGAAATTCAAGATTTTTATGGTCAGTATAAATCTTAAAAGGTAGCTTAGAACCTTCTAATAAATGTCTCCAATGATCTAGAGCACGTTTTATAGCTAGAAGTTCTTTATCTCCTATGCTATAGTTTTTCTCAGCACTAGTTAACATTTTTGAATAGAAAGCAATAGGATGAATCTCAGTCTTGTTCTTATCTTGTTGTGATAAAACTGCACCGATACCTGAGTCGGATGCATCTACTTCAAGGATAAATTCTAAATCAAAATCTGGCATAACTAGAATGGGAGCTGTAGTAAAATTTTCTTTCAATTTATTAAAGGCAAGACTAGCGGATTCGGTCCACTTAAATCTTTGTTTTTCACTAGTGAGTGTTGTTAATGGTTTAACGATTGAAGAGAAATTTTTTATAAACTTCCTATAAAAATTCGCAAAACCAATGAATCGTTGTACAGATTTTGTGGAAGTAGGAGTAGGCCAATTTAGAATTGCTGATACCTTCTCTGGATCCATTTGAATTTTGTTGGGACTGATGATGTAACCCAAGAATTTTATTTCTGTGACATGAAAGGAACATTTTTCCAGTTTAGCATATAGTTTGTGTTCTTTTAAACGAGTTAATACCCAGCGTACATGTTTTTCATGCTCTTGAGGTGTTCTAGAATAAATTAATATGTCGTCAAGGTATATTATGACACAAACGTCTATCAGGTCACGAAAGATCTCATTTATAAAAAACTGAAAAGTTGCCGGAGCATTACTCAGACCAAAAGGCATTACATTATATTGGAAAAGGCCATATCTGGTCCTGAATGCCGTTTTCCATTCGTGACCTTCTTTAATTCTAATCAAATTATAAGCTCCCTTTAAATCTAATTTGGTGTAAATAGTTGCACCAGTTAGACGTTCCAAAAGTTCAGGTATTAAAGGTAACGGGTATCTGTTTTTTATTGTGATGTTATTTAATGCTCTATAATCAATAATAGGTCTTATGGTACCATCCTTGTTTCTTACTAGAAACATACCTGCAGCTGCAGGGGATGTGGAGTGTGAAATAAATCCCTTACGTAAATTTTCGTCTAAGTAGTTTCTTATATACTGGAGTTCCTCTTGAGAGAGGGGATAGATCTTACCATGAGGGATTTTGGAACCAGGTATTATATCGATAGGACAGTCAAACTCCCTATGAGGTGGAAGGTTTTCTGCCTCTTTTAAATTAAATACATCTGCCAAATCCTGATAACACGAGGGTAAACCAATATCAAGTGACGCTATGGTTTGATGTGGATAACAAGTTTGGGAACAAAAAGCAGAATCTAATGTTACCTTATTTGAAACCCAATTTATGTGAGGGTTGTGTTTCTTCAACCAAGGATAGCCTAGGATGAGAGTATGCTGATGTATGGTTATGAGATCAAAAGATAAATATTCAGTGTGTCCCTGCAATGATGTTACAAGCAGGGGAATAGTATGATGTGTAATAGGTCCTTGTTCTATTAATGAACCATCTATCAGCTTAATAGATACAGGATTTTGTTTACAAATAGTAGGTATTCGATTTTTATTTACATAAGTGGAATCAATGTAATTTCCGGATGCTCCTGAATCAATTAATGCCTTGGTTTGGATATTTTTCTGGTCCCACTGTAAAGAAATAGACAAAGTCATGTGTGTATCATTAGCTATGCTGTAAATAAAGTCACTGGTATTTTTCTTACCATTCTTTTGTTTTTTCAACAAAGGACAAGTAGATACTACATGTTCTTTTTGAGCACAATATAAACAGAGATTTTCCAACCTCCTTCTAATTTTTTCCTCTGGTGGCAGAGGTCCTCTAAGTACACCAATCTCCATAGGGGTAGCACTGCCATGAGCTTTGTCATGACTTGTTGTGACTTGGTAAGGTCTTCTATATGAGGTATCATTAGAGGCCTTTTCTGCCCTCCTTTCTCTCAAACGACGATCTAAAGATGTACTTAATTTAATAAGACCATCAAGGGTATCTGGTATCTCAAGACGTGAAAGTTCATCTTTGAGTGTTTCAGATAAACCTAAACGATATTGATTTTTCAAACTGATTTCATTCCACTGAGAGTCCTCTGCCCACATCTGAAACTCAGTGGTATAATCCTCCACATTTCTCTTACCTTGTTTTAAAGACCTCAATCTCATTTCAGCATTTATTTGAGAATTTGAGTCTTGATATAGACTAGTTAAAGCAGAAAAAAAATCTTGTAATGAATCCAGGATATTGTTATTGTTTTCAAAAAACCTATTAGCCCAAGTCCTGGGTTCACCTTGTAGGAAAGATATTGTGGTACAAACTTTAATCCGCTCAGTATGATAAGTCTTAGGTCTAAGAGAAAATAATAAATTACAGGCATTCTTAAATTCCCTGAACTCAGAACGTTTCCCTGAAAAAGGTTGTGGATAATTAATATGAGGTTCAGGTGGGTCATGAGGCTTTTGTGTAACAAAATCTTTAACTATAGTTTTCAGTGCAGCATTTTCAGTCTGCACTTCTGTCACAGCTCTTGCTAAATAATCAAGTTTAAGGTAAACATTATTAAACTCCTTTTTTATTTCATTAGGATCCATAATGTTTAATTAATTCAAAATTCGGTTTTTTGGGCCTGATTATTATGTGGTATTCTGAGCTTCGTATTTAAGTAAACAAGTATTTGCACATTGGTTATAAAGGTTAGCTCTAAAATTAGAGCTTGTTGCTCTTTTTTGTAGTAATCAGAAAACAACTTCTATGTAGCCTGATTAAACAATATGAGACATTTAATATATGATGAATTTGTATATTAACTACTGACTTAAGTGTTAATAAATATAAGGAATATTTAATATAATATATATCTTATGTTCAAGATATATATATATAACCGGAGGCCACAGATGAAAAAGAAATACTGACAAGCTCAGAATCTGAATTGGTAGAAACAAATGATTCTTCTTACTTCACGCAATCACACACAGCCTAAAATATTTACAAGTTCAGACATTCCACAGACATACAATGTTTGTTCATATTGGATGTTGCAGGTAATAGGAGATGTCCAATAATTCAGTATGGTAACAAAAACAAGCAGGTAAGAAGTTTAAAGGCTTTAGCATTGTTCGTATACGTTACCACCTTGAGGACCGTGATATTTCTGTTACCGCATTGGAAGATCCGTGTTTGGAGAGGCAGCGTGTGTGAATGCGGCTTACTTCCGGGTAGCGGTGAAAAAGTAGATCCGGCCGTTGAATGATCCAAAGTCGGTAATGACAAAGTAACGATTTGAGCATAAGAGATTCAAGACGCAGCTAGAGTAAACAAAGTAAACCACCTTGCACAGGATACAAGCAATAGGAGACCTGAGATAAGGAAAGCTACACCAGAGTAGCTAAGACTTCAATAATCAGGCAGTAAATGAGTGTTACAGGTAGTCCTTATATAGGGTGGAGACCAAATAGGAGGGGTTATAGTTAAAGGTATACCACAGGTGGCGTCTATAGGGAACAAAGAGCTATCGCGTTTGCCCCTTAATTCGGGCATATTATATAATACTTCTTTCATAACATTAGCCATATCATGTAAAGTGATTTGTAAGGGCCTAGATGTACTAGGTGTCTCAATCCTACGCATCTCCCGAGCGGGAGACGCAGGTACTGACACGTGAGGAGAGTTAGGCGGCATAACTTCCCCCTCGTTGTCTGGTGATAGCTTCTTTATCGGTACAGATTGACGTTTATTCAAAGCAATATCAATACAATTGGTACACATCGTTCTATTGGGCTCCACATTGGCTTTTGAACATGATGAACAAACAGTTTCCTCTGAATCAGACATGTTTAAACAGACTTAGCAATGAAACTAACAAGCTTGGAAATCACTTTCAATAAGTTTACAAGCAATATAAAAAACACTGCAGCGCTTCAAAAATACAGATATAATTAAACAATTCTTAACAAGAAGCGTATTATTAGCAGAGGATTGCACCCATTAGCAAAAGGATGATTAACCCCTCAATACCCAAAACGGATAAAACAGATATCAATTAAGATTTAACGCTTTTAATCACAGTCAGCACACTGTCACAGATCTGCTGTGACTGATTACCTCCCTCACAAATGATATTTGCAGACCCCTGAGCTCTCTAGAGACGTCCTGGATCAAGGAGGAAGAAACAGGAAGACTGTGCAAGAATTTTAACTGCGCAACAAGGCGCTAAAACAAGGGCCCTCCCACTCCAATCACAACAGTGGGAGCCCTGATATAACGGTTTCCATGCAGAAAAATATGTTAGCCATGTGGAAAAAAATCATGCCCAAGCGATTTATCACCAAAGTACCTCACAAAAACGAATAACATGCGAGTAAACGTTTTATTAAAAAACAACATTTTTCAATGTCATGCAAAGCTATCACTAAGCCTGCTACCAGTCGCTACCACTGCAGAGAAGGCTTAAGTATTATTTCAGTGTTAACAGTATTTTCTCCGTCAAATTCTAGTCCCTAGAATATAACTCGACTGCGCATACATTTATCAGCCTGATACCAGTTGCCACTACTGCATTTAAGGCTGTACTTACATCATACGGTAACAGCAGTATTTTCTTAGTCAATTCCATTCCCAGAAAATAAAGTACTGCACATACCTCATTTGCGGAGGACCCCACATGCTATTCCCAGTTTCTAAAGTTACCCCACTCCTCAGAATGTCGAGAACAGCCAGTGGATCTTAGTTACGCCTGCTAAGATCATAGAAAAAAAACGCAGGCAGTTTCTTCTTCCAAATACTGCCTGAGATAGAAAAACAGCACACTCCGGTGCCATTTAAAATAACAAACTTTTGATTGAAGAATAGTTAAGTAAAAACTCCAGCTCCTCTCGCGACCTCCTTCTTTGTTGAGGGTTGCAAGAGAATGACTGGATATGACATGTGAGGGGAGGAGCTATATAGCAGCTCTGCTTGGGTGATCCTCTTGCAACTTCCTGTTGGGAAGGAGAATATATCCCATAAGTAATGGATGACCCGTGGACTGAACACACTTAACAAGAGAAAAGAAGAATTGGAGTGTTCGCTATTATCAGTGTTACTCTGGCTGGAGGTGATACCCTCCGGGCCTGAGGAATCCCCTCCACTGCTATCGACTATACTTAGTGTGTTTCTAGGCCGCAGATTACGTCGCCGTCTATTCTGTGTAGTATCATCTTTGCCATGTAACCACTTGTATACACGTTTCTCTCTGTAATCAGTTTCAACACTGTTAAGTTTCTTATTTTTGAATGCAATAAGGTCACTACGGTATTTATTAACTATACCTTCCAGTTTGGTAACCCAATCCTGACTCTTATCCTCCAGCAGGATGTGCATACTGTTTTGTTTAATGATGTCAGTTTCAGCTTTAATTTTATTCTCTAACCTAGTGACCTCCTCTATCACCAACAACATAAGGTCATAGGAGCACTTGTTTAACACAGAGCACCACCTCCTACAAAATTCAACATTATTACGGCCTAGGGTGGGTATATTTTTCACCCTAAATCCCCTAGGGATATATTTCTTCCTATGATACCCTGATAAAAAGACTGCATGTAGATGATAATCTATTTGCTTCCTCCTTAAATTTAACAGTTTGTGAAAGGTATAGTTTGTGGAAGGTATAGTTAATAAATACCGTAGTGACCTTATTGCATTCAAAAATAAGAAACTTAACAGTGTTGAAACTGATTACAGAGAGAAACGTGTATACAAGTGGTTACATGGCAAAGATGATACTACACAGAATAGACGGCGACGTAATCTGGCTATCATTCATACCGACTCCCAAAACTGATTCTTTTGATATGCTGGTGGATATACATAAACTACAAAGACAGGTGAAATTGAGAGATCATTTTAGAAATGATACCTATGTCCCCACTCCATTCAAGAAAAAATCTACTTTTGAACCTGCAAATACACATAATTCTATCAGAGGATATACACGGGCTCTTAGCCATGATCTCAAACGAATACCTCAAAAAAAGACATATTCTAACTTGAGTAAAGCTGAGGCCCAAGCACTTACGGACCTGAAAAATGACATCCATCATTATCCGCCCTGCGGATAAGGGGGGATCTGTTGTCATTTTAGACTATACTGAATACAGGAAAGAGGCACTTAGACAGCTAAAAGATAGCCAAACGTACAAGAAATTATCTGGTAACCCCACATTAACCTATAAAAGGATCATTGACAGATTTCTACAGGAGGGTTTTGAGGCAGGTATACTTAGTGAACAGGAGCAGACATTTCTTATTACGGATTATCCAAAGGTTCCTGTACTCTACTTACTGCCAAAGGTGCACAAAACCTTACAAAATCCACCTGGCAGACCGATTGTGTCTGCCAGGGGCTCAATTCTGTCCAGTTTGGCCATATACATTGACTCGCACCTCCAGCAGGTTGTGAAGCATACTGAATCTTACTTAAAGGATTCCCCAGAGATGATTCGTGTCCTTAAGGAATATGTTGGTTTAAGTGTTGATGATGTGCTTGTCACCATGGACGTGGACAGCCTTTACACTGTGATACCTCATCATGAGGGTGTGGAGGCTGTCAGGTCCATGGTGACGGGCAACGATTTGTACAATGGTCCACCCATAGAGTTCCTTTGTGAAATGTTAACACACTGTCTTGAGAAGAACTATTTTAAATTTGAAAATAAGTATTTTTTGCAAATCGCAGGTACAGCCATGGGTTCGAATGTGGCACCCACTTATGCAAATCTCTACATGGCGTGGTATGAACGCACTTTGATGCGGCCACATAACGGCAACATCATGTACTACACACGCTACATCGACGATGTGTTCTTGGTGTGGAGAGGTGGTGAGCCAGCATTGCTTGAGTGGGTGTCACATTTGAATACCATGGCTTGTCCAATCAGGTTTAAGTTGGATTACAGTACAGTATCTGTACATTTTTTGGATCTTAACATTTTCAAAGTTGATGCAGAGGGTATCACTTGTTTCGGTACTTTCCTTTATACCAAACCAACTGACCGCAATTCCTTGTTGGATGCGAGGAGTTTTCACCCTCTGCACCAAAAGAAAGGGATTGTCACCTCCCAACTCACTCGTGTCATCAGGAACAACAGTGAGATACCTATGCTACACCAACAACTAGAAGAGATGGACATGAAACTAGTGGAGAGAGGCTACACCAGAGAGATGGTCAAGAAGGCACGTAATGATCTTATGGATCCCACTAATCTGGAAAATAGACAAGGGACAACCAAATCAGACCCTGACCGGAACAACATGGTCACTACATACACATCAGATTCGAGACACCTCGCTGAGGCGGTCCGGAGGCATTGGCCAGTGGTAGGCAGTGATCCCACACTACCATTTGGGAGGGTGGCTGCCCCAGAATAGCATACCGAAGAGCAAATAACCTAAGGGACATATTGGTTAAGTCAGATCCAATAAGGAATTACAAAAAGGATACTTGGCTTAAACCCACGAAGATGGGCTGTTTTCCCTGTTCTGGATGTGTAACCTGCAATGGTATGCTTAGGGGCAACTCGTTTCAGCACCCTCACAGTAACAGAAGATTCGACATCAGGCATCGCCTTACCTGCACCAGCATATATGTAGTAGATATGATCATTTGCCCATGTTCCAGGGTATATATCGGCAAAACAGTAACAACCTTCCGCGAGCGTATGGCAAACCACCGTTGTGCAATACGGGAGGCCTTACGCACTGGTGAATCAGAACAACCAGTAGCTAGGCATTGCATCCAATATAAACATGCGGTTTCCAGTTTACGCACAATGCTTATAGATCATATACCCCCACTTCCAAGGGGAGGTGACAGGGGGAACCTGTTACTACAATGTGAAACCAAGTGGATCTACAGGCTAAATACCATCGCTCCATATGGCCTCAATACTTCGCTGGACTTTAGCCCCTTCTACTAGATAAATTCTGGCCTGGTAACATAATCTGAGTACACAGATTTGTCCTGGTGTAGCATATGGGTTTCAAAAATGGGCATATAATCATCTCTCACATATTGTTCCTATGTTTCTACCATAATACTAGTGGGCATGACTGTTAGCCAGTACTTCACCTTATATGCAAATTGAGGTAGTTTATTGTCTTTATGACATTAAATGCTTTCTTGATACTTTTCACTTATTATGATATGGATACAATGTTATATAGATGCTCTTTTCTAAAACACATGTTTGAATTTTATGCACTATGTTCTCTTATGCACTTTGTTTTTAGTACTATTTGCTGGGAGTGTTGCACCGATATAGATATTGTTTTTTGTCCAATAGTTTGGGGATCTGCGGTACTTTGCCCCATTATAATAAGTATGGGGATCTCCGTCAATATATGTAATCGGCGACACACTCGATATGCAAATGTAGCTATTTGGTTTATTGCACAGCCGCTATGGCAGCGACAGCCCTACGATCTCACAGGGCGCATAGTTTAGCGCTCCCTGATGACGTCAGACGCCGACTTTACACACGGTGAGCTGGCGGCAGGTGTTATACTCCAGTAGTATTTAAGTGGTGATTTGGGGTAAGTTTGGTATGAAGCTTTTAATATTTTGATACATTTGATAAAGGCACAATGTTGTGCCGAAACGTCATGGTATTATTATCGTTTTAATGGATTGAATAAAGGATTACCTTTTATAAAGACCAGTGAGTGCCTGTGTTCTTGGAGAGGATACGAATTGGCTTGCAGTGCACCTTGGCAGTTGAATTGGCGTAAGATTGTGCTGTCCTCTATCTGGACTGTATATATATATATATATATATATATATATATATATATATGAGAGACACACACACACACACACACACACACACACACACATATATATATATATATATATATGTGTGTGTATATATATATGTGTATATATGTGTGTATATATATATATATATATATATATATATATGACACACACACACACACATATATATATGACACACACACATACATATATATATATATATACATACACACACACATATATATATATATATATATATATATATATATATACATACACACACACATATAGATATATATATATATATATACATACACAGACATTATATAGATATATATATATATACATACACAGACATGATATATAGAGAGATAGAGATAGAGATATATATACATACAGGTAGCCCTCAGTTTACCCTGGGGTTAGGTTCCAGAAGGAATGGTTGTAAATCGAAACTGTTGTAAATTGAAACCCAGTTTATAATGTAAGTCAATGGGAAGTGAGGGAGATAGGTTCCAGACCCCTCTCAAAATTGTCATAAGTAACATCTAATACATTATTTTTAAAGCTTTGAAATGAAGACTTTACATGCTAAACAGCATTATAAACCTAATAAAATAATTACACAGCACAGAATATATAATTAAACTAAGTTAAATGAATAAAACCATTTGCTAAACAGTATTATAAACCTAATAAAATAATCACACAACACAGACTTCACTTGTATTTTTCTGCAAACAGTTCTTTCTATGCATTCCAATCTGGACTGATTTATAGACAAGAAGATCTTGTTCCTTTGTAATCTGCTCGATAGCTCAGGTGTGGTTAAACTGATTAATTTCAGCTTGCTTGGCTTTGCTGCAACACAAGCGGACAGCTCCACCTACTGGCTGTTTTAATAAATGCACTGCTTCTCAATGCTTTTCAATAGCAGTCACATGACTGGAAAAAAAGGTTGTTATTCTGAAACGGTGTAAATTGAACCGTTGTAAAACGAGGGCCACCTGTATATATAAGTGGAGAATCACAAAAAAGAGGGAGCCTCCTAGTGTAATACTGTGATGATGGTTAAATAAAACAGATCTTGTATTGTGGTTATACTCACAAATAGTGCAGCACCCAGTGTGCTAATTGACGCAGGCTGGGAACTCAGTGTCCCAGCAAAACTGATCCCAAGGCACAGGTTACCAAGTGCTAGGAATGATGATTCACGCTCAGGCTTCCATATAATCCAAAGAATATTTTATTAAAACAGGTGATATAAAAACTTGTGGGTGTTTGTGTGACCCAAGGTGTAGAAAAGCAAGTATTTTGTAAAAAAAATTGCAACGCGTTTCTCAGCTTAGCTAGCTGTTTCCTCAGTGATGCCTGAGGAAACAGCTAGCTGAGAAACGCGGAACTTTTCCAGATTCACTTTCCATCCGTAGGAAAGTAGAAAGACAATAAGATCTCTGTATGAGAATTTGCTTGTTGAAAAGACGGTGCCTGAACCGATAAGTCGTCCAGATAGGGTGCCACTGCAATTCCACGAGACCTGTCACAAATTGAACGAGTTTGTCTAGAAAGGCGAATCTCAGGAACTCGTGATGATCCCGATGGGAACAAGAAGATACGCATCCTTCAAGTCTATGGTGGTCATGAACTGACCCTCTTGGACCGAGGGAAGAATGGAACGAATGGTTTCCATCTTGAAGGACGGTACTCTGAGAAATTTGCTTAGACACTTTAGAATAGGTCGAAAAGTTCCCTCTTTTTTGGGAACCACAAACATATTTGAAAAGAATCCTAGGCCCTGTTCCCTTACTGGAACTGTCACTCCCAGTAAGTAAAGGTCCTGAACACATTTCAATAAAGCCTCTCTCTTTATCTGGACTGCAGATAATCTTGAGAGGAGGAATCTGCCCTTGGAAGAGAAAGATTTGAATTCTATCTAGTAACCCTGAGATACTATGCCCACAGCCCAGGGATCTGGGACGTATCGTATCCATGCTTGATAAAACAGAGAAAGTCTGCCCCCTACATGATCCGATCCCGGATCGGGGAAAACCCTTCATGCTGACTTAGACTCAGCTGCAGGTTTCTTTGATTGCTTCTCCTAGTTCCAAGACCGATTGGGCTTCCAAGAAGACTTGGACTGTTCCTGCTTGGAAGAGGAAGACCTTCCTTTGAAATTACAAAAGCAATGAAATTACTTTGATGTCCTTTAGGTCTGTTCTTCTTATCTTGAGGTATAAAAACATAAAATTATGCTTACCAGATAATTTAATTTCGTTCTGTGTACGTTGAGTTCACGGCATTATTCCTTACTGTTGGGAAATACTGAACCTGGCCACCAGGAGGAGGCAAAGACACCCCAGCCAAAGGCTTAAATACCTCTCCCACTTCCCCCAGTCATTCTGTCGAGGGAACAACATACAGTAGGAGAAATATCAGGGTATAAAAAGGTGGCAAAAGAAAAATATAATTTAGGGGGCCGCCCATCAGAGAAGCACTTTAGGTCCAGAATAGAGTAGAAAGTTCCCTCCTTTGAATAGTATCCAAAACCTCTTTCTGCGATAGGAACCGGGACAATGACCCCTGGGGAGGACAGATCCTGCACACACCCCAGAAAGGCTTCCCACCTTTCTGGCTTTGAAGACAGGCTTGAAAGGAGAAATCTGCCCTTGGGTGGTTGAGATTTGAAACCTATCTTGTATCCCTGAGCTATGACCTCCAGGACCCATGGATCCTGCACGTCCCTGAACCAAGTATCTGAAAAACGCCACAGTCTGACCCCTACAGGATCCAGTCCTGGATCGGGGGCCGCCCCTTCATGCCGACTTGGTCTTAGCATGCTTCTTGCTCTGCTTGGATTTATTCCAGGATTGAGTCAGCTTCCAAGAACTCTTGGCTTGCTCGGGCTTAGAGGAGGACTGTTGTTGTTGGGATTTCTCAGATAGAAAGGAAGGAAAATTAGAGCCTTGTCCCTTAGACTTATTCTTTTTACCCTGCGGTAGGAAGGCACCCATGCCTTCTGTAACCGTGGAGATAATGGAGTCCAGGCCTGCACCAAATAAAATATTTCCTTTAAAAGGAAGGGAAAGGAGTCTAGACTTAGAAGAAGTCATATCCACAGACCAGGATTTCAGCCATCCTGTCTTCTAGCATTTTCAACCTATGTAAAAATTGAAACGATCTTACCAGAATTCATGCTGTGGAACAGAAACACAGCCTCTCAAGTGTGACAGTCTTGTAGCATCGCTCCTAACATGGACTTGAATGAAGGAAACGAGGCAGTGAAACTCTGATTGCTTAATGAGCTGTGAGCAGGCAGTCTGGATGGGTTCGCAGAAAGACTCTCCCTGCATCTCCAGACTCTAACTTTCATCAATGCTCTCACTGAGAGGCTGACAAGACTACTTAAAACTCCAATCCCATATCGAAGGGCAGATACCCCTCCTAAGGAACTACTCCAAAATCTTCTGACACTTCTCTGCCATCCTCCTGTGACGAAAGGCAAAGAATGACTGGGGGATGGGGGAAGAGGGAGAGGTATTTAAGCCGTTGGCTGGGGTGTCTTTGCCACCTCCTGGTTGCCAGGTTCAGTATTTCCCAACAGTAAGGAATGAAGCCACGGACTCTCCTTATATTAAGATGGAATAACCTTTTCCACCCGTAAAGACAGAAATAATTTCTGCCAGACCTGGTCCAAACAAGGTCTTACCCTTGTAAGGAAGCGCCAGAAGCTTGGACTTAGATGTAATATAACTTGTATGGTAGTATCCGAATAAAGGAAATCGGCTAGCTTCAGAGCCTTAATCCTGTCTTGGATCTCCTCCAAAGGAATCTCTACCAAAATTGAATCAGACAAGGTGTTGCACCAATAAGACGCCGCACTTGATACAATGGCAATACAAATTGCAGGTTGCCATTGAAGACCTTGATGAACATACATCTTCTTCAAATAAGCCTCCAACTTTGTCCATGGGATCCTTAAAAGAGCAGCTATCCTCTACAGGGATCGTAGTTCTCTTAGCCAGAGTAGAAATAGCCCCTTCTACTTAAGGCACCGTGCGCCAAGAATCTTTAATGGAGTCAGCGACAGGAAACATCTTTAAAGGGACACTCAGGTTAAATTAAATTTTCATGATTCAGATACAGCATGTAATTTTAAACAATTTTCCAATTTACTTCCATTAAAAAAAATGTGCACAGTCTTTTATATTTACAATTTTTGAGTCACCAGATCCTACTGAGCATGTGCAAGAATTCACAGACTATACGTATATGCATTTGTGATTGGCTGATTGCTATCACATGGTACAAGGGGAGTGGAAATAGACATAACTTTGAAATTTGTTATAAAAAAATCTACTACTCATTTGAAGTTCAGACTAAGTGCTATTGCATTGTCTTGTTATCTTGCATTTGTTGATTATGCAAATCTAATGTGTTGACTTGTCCTTTAAAGACAGGAGACGGGGAAAAAGGTATCCCTGAATTCTCCCATTCCTGTAAAATAATCTCTGTTGCACGGTCTGGAACAGGAAACATTTCCACAGTGGAAGTAAGTCTACCGCACCTGGTTTTCCCAGGCGGTCTCCCATCCACGTACTGAACAGGCCTGGCCCTGCTTAACTTCTGAGATCAGATGGGATCGGGTGCATTGTGCAGTGTGGCGGTAAACTCGTAAACAATAAGCCTAGTAGACATTTTAGGGTTGACGACAGGAGTATCAGTCGTCCAAAGTAGCCAAAACCTCCTTTAACAATACACAAGGTGTTGAAGCTTAAATCTGAAGGATACAACTTCTGCATCAGATGAAGGAACTATACTGTCCAAATCTGAGATTTCACCCTCAGAGGCTACCGACTTATCTTCCTCATGAGACTTATGAGGGAGAGCAACCTGGGTAGCAGCAGGTGGAGCAGAAAACTTACTATCTGAATCTAATTTTCCTTTTGCGTTTTTCCCTTAGCACAGGAAAAGGCAGATAATGCCACAGATACCGCAGAATATACCTGGGCAGCAATTACAGCAGGCAAATAAGCTCCGCCAGGAGGCTGAGAGGAACTGCAGGGCACTGTATGTGACACCATAGAGACTTGGGACGTTTGAGGAGAAAGCTGTGGCATTGCCTGAACAGCATCATCCTGAGAGACATTAGGCTCATTTAAAATAAAAACATAATTTATGCTTACCTGATAAATTTATTTCTCTTGTAGTGTGTTCAGTCCACGGGTCATCCATTACTTATGGGATATATTCTCCTTCCCAACAGGAAGTTGCAAGAGGATCACCCAAGCAGAGCTGCTATATAGCTCCTCCCCTCACATGTCATATCCAGTCATTCGACCAAAACAAGACGAGAAAGGAGAAACTATAAGGTGCAGTGGTGACTGGAGTTATAATTTGAAAATTTAGAACCTGCCTTAAAAAGACAGGGCGGGCCGTGGACTGAACACACTACAAGAGAAATAAATTTATCAGGTAAGCATAAATTATGTTTTCTCTTGTTAAGTGTGTTCAGTCCACGGGTCATCCATTACTTATGGGATACCCATACCAAAGCTAAGTACACGGATGAAGGGAGGGACAAGGCAGGAACATTAAACAGAAGGAACCACTGCCTGTAGAACCTTTCTCCCAAAACCAGCCTCCGAAGAAGCGAAAGTGTCAAATTTGTAAAATTTGGAAAAAGTATGAAGTGAAGACCAAGTTGCAGCCTTGCAAATCTGTTCAACAGAGGCCTCATTCTTAAAGGCCCAGGTGGAAGCCACAGCTCTAGTGGAATGAGCTGTAATTCTTTCAGGAGGCTGCTGTCCAGCAGTCTCATAGGCTAAACGTATTATGCTACGAAGCCAAAAAGAGAGAGAGGTAGCCGAAGCCCTTTGACCTCTCCTCTGTCCAGAGTAAACGACAAACAGAGAAGAAGTTTGTCTAAAATCTTTAGTTGCCTGTAAGTAGAACTTCAGAGCACGGACCACGTCTAGATTTTGCAAAAGACGTTCCTTCTTTGAAGAAGGATTAGGACATAATGATGGAACAACAATCTCTTGATTGATATTCCTGTTAGAAACAACCTTAGGTAAAAACCCAGGTTTAGTACGCAGTACTACCTTGTCTGAATGAAAGATCAGATAAGGAGAATCACAATGTAAGGCAGATAACTCAGAGACTCTTCGAGCCGAGGAAATAGCCATCAAAAACAAAACTTTCCAAGATAAAAGCTTAATATCAATGGAATGAAGGGGTTCAAACGGAACACCCTGAAGAACTTTAAGAACCAAGTTTAAGCTCCACGGAGGAGCAACAGATTTAAACACAGTTTTAATTCTAGCCAAAGCCTGACAAAAGGCCTGGACGTCTGGATTCTCTGCCAGACGTTTGTGTAAAAGAATAGACAGAGCTGAAATCTGTCCCTTTAGCGAACTAGCGGACAAACCTTTTTCTAAATCCTCTTGTAGAAAAGCCAATATCCTAGGAATCCTAACCTTACTCCATGAGTAACTCTTGGATTCGCACCAATATAAATATTTACGCCATATCTTATGGTAAATTTTTCTGGTCACAGGTTTCCGAGCCTGTATTAATGTATCAATAACCGTATCCGAAAACCCCCGCTTAGATAGAATCAAGCGTTCAATTTCCAGGCAGTCAGCCTCAGAGAAATTAGGTTTGGATGGTTGAAAGGACCCTGAATTAGAAGGTCCTGCCTCAGAGGAAGAGACCATGGTGGACAGGACGACATGTCCACTAGGTCTGCATACCAGGTCCTGCGTGGCCACGCAGGCGCTATCAGAATTACCGATGCCGTCTCCTGCTTGATCCTGGCAATCAGTCGAGGTAGCAACGGAAATGGTGGAAACACATAAGCTATGTTGAAAACCCAAGGGGCTGCTAATGCATCTACCAGCACCGCTCCCGGGTCCCTGGACCTGGATCCGTAACAAGGAAGCTTTGCGTTCTGGCGAGATGCCATGAGATCCAGATCCGGTTTCCCCAACGACGAATCAGTTGAGCAAATACCTCCGGGTGAAGTTCCCACTCTCCCGGATGAAAAGTCTGGCGACTTAGGAAATCCGCCTCCCAGTTCTCTACGCCTGGGATGTAAATCGCTGACAGGTGGCAAGAGTGAGACTCTGCCCAGCGAATTATCTTCGAGACTTCCAACATCGCTAGGGAACTCCTGGTTCCCCCTTGATGATTGATGTAAGCCACAGTCGTGATATTGTCCGACTGAAATCTGATGAACCTCAGTCTTGCTAACTGAGGCCAAGCTAGAAGAGCATTGAATATTGCTCTTAATTCTAGAATGTTTATTGGAAGGAGTTTCTCCTCCTGAATCCACGAACCCTGAGCCTTCAGGGAATTCCAGACTGCTCCCCAGCCTAGAAGGCTGGCATCCGTTGTTACAATCGTCCAATCTGATCTGCGAAAGGTCATTCCTTTGGACAGATGAACCGGTGACAACCACCAGAGAAGAGAATCTCTGGTCTTCTGGTCCAGATTTAGCAAAGGGGACAGATCTGAGTAATCCCCGTTCCATTGACTGAGCATGCATAGTTGCAGCGGTCTGAGATGCAGGCGCGCAAATGGCACTATGTCCATTGCCGCGACCATTAAGCCAATTACCTCCATGCACTGTGCTACTGATGGGCTTGGAATGGAATGAAGGACACGGCAAGCATTGAGAATCTTTGATAACCTGGACTCCGTCAGGTAAATCTTCATCTCTACAGAATCTATAAGAGTCCCTAGAAAAGGAACCCTTGTGAGTGGTAACAGAGAACTCTTTTCCACGTTCACTTTCCACCCATGCGACCTCAGAAATGCAAGAACTATCTCTGTATGAGACTTTGCATTCTGAAAACTTGACGCTTGTATCAGAATGTTGTCTAGGTACGGAGCCACCGCTATGCCTCGTGGTCTTAGTACCGCCAGAAGTGAGCCCAGAACCTTCGTAAAAATTCTCGGGGCCGTGGCTAACCCGAAGGGAAGAGCCACAAACTGGTAATGCCTGTCTAGAAAGGCAAACCTTAGGTATCGATAATGATCTTTGTGAATCGGTATGTGAAGGTAAGCATCCTTTAAGTCCACTGTGGTCATATATTGACCCTCTTGGATCATGGGTAGGATGGTTCGAATGGTTTCCATCTTGAACGATGGTACCCTTAGGAATTTGTTTAAGATCTTTAAGTCCAAGATTGGTCTGAAGGTTCCCTCTTTTTTGGGAACCACAAATAGATTTGAGTAAAATCCTTGTCCCTGTTCCGATCGCGGAACTGAGTGGATCACTCCCATGATTAAGAGGTCTTGTACACATTGTAGAAATGCCTCTCTCTTTACTAGGTTTGTTGATAACCTCGAAAGATGAAACCTCCCTTGTGGAGGAGAGGTTTTGAAATCCAGAAGGTATCCCTGAGATATAATCTTCAACGTCCAGGGATCCTGCACATCTCTTGCCCAAGCCTGGGCGAAGAGAGAAAGTCTGCCCCCCACTAAATCCGTCTCCGGATAGGGGGCCCTGTCTTCATGCTGTCTTAGGGGCGGAAGTAGGCTTTCTGGCCTGCTTGCCCTTGTTCCATGACTGGTTGCCTTTCCAACCCTGTCTGTAACGAGCAGTAGTTCCTTCCTGTTTTGGAGCGGAGGAAGTTGATGCTGATCCTGCCTTGAAGTTAGGAAAGGCACGAAAATTAGACTGTTTAGCCTTTGGTTTGGCCCTGTCCTGAGGAAGGGCGTGGCCCTTACCTCCCGTAATGTCAGCAATAATTTCCTTCAAGCCGGGCCCGAATAAGGTCTGCCCTTTGAAAGGAATGTTAAGTAGCTTAGACTTGGAAGTTACATCCGCTGACCAGGATTTAAGCCAGAGCGCTCTGCGCGCTTGTATGGCGAATCCGGAATTTTTAGCCGTAAGTTTGGTTAGATGTACTACGGCATCTGAAACAAACGCATTAGCTTGCTTAATTGTTCTAACTTTGTTCAAAGCCTCATCCAATGGCTCTGTGCGAATCGCCTCTTCCAGAGACTCAAACCAGAATGCCGTTGCAGCCGTGACAGGCGCAATGCATGCAAGAGGCTGCAAAATAAAACCCTGTTGAACAAACATTTTCTTAAGATAACCCTCTAATTTTGTATCCATTGGATCTGAGAAAGCACAGCTATCCTCCACCGGGATAGTGGTACGCTTGGCTAAAGTAGAAACTGCTCCCTCCACCTTAGGGACCGTCTGCCATAAGTCTCGTGTGGTGGCGTCTATAGGAAACATTTTTCTGAATATCGGGGGAGGGGAAAAAGGCACACCGGGTCTATCCCACTCCTTACTAATAATTTCTGTAAGTCTTTTTGGTATAGGAAAGACGTCAGTACACACCGGTACCGCATAGTATCTATCCAACCTACACAATTTCTCTGGGATTGCCACCGTGTCGCAATCATTCAGAGCCGCTAATATCTCCCCTAGTAACACACGGAGGTTCTCAAGCTTAAATTTAAAACCGTCAGAACCGTCACCGACAGAATGAAGCTCACCGTCCTCATGTTCTGCAAATTGTGACGCAGTATCAGACATGGCTCTCGTGTCATCAGCGCGCTCTGTCCTTAACCCAGAGCTATCGCACTTGCCCCTTAATTCGGGCATATTATATAATACTTCTTTCATAACATTAGCCATATCATGTAAAGTGATTTGTAAGGGCCTAGATGTACTTGGCGTCTCAATCCTACGCATCTCCCGAGCGGGAGACGCAGGTACTGACACGTGAGTAGAGTTAGGCGGCATAACTTCCCCCTCGTTGTCTGGTGATAGTTTCTCTATCGGTACAGATTGACGTTTATTCAAAGCAATATCAATACAATTGGTACACATCGTTCTATTGGGCTCCACATTGGCTTTTGAACATGATGAACAAACAGTTTCCTCTGAATCAGACATGTTTAAACAGACTTAGCAATGAAACTAGAAGCTTGGAAATCACTTTCAATAAGTTTACAAGCAATAGAAAAAACGCTGCAGCGCTTCAAAAATACAGATATAATTAAACAATTCTTAACAAGAAGCGTATTATTAGCAGAGGATTTCACCCATTAGCAAAAGGATGATTAACCCCTCAATACCCAAAACAGATAAAACGGATATCAATTAAGATTTAACGCTTTTAATCACAGTCAAGCACACTGTCACAGATCTGCTGTGACTGATTACCTCCCTCAAAAATGAATTTTGCAGACCCCTGAGCTCTCTAGAGACGTCCTGGATCAAGGAGGAAGAAGTAGGAAGACTGTGCTAGAATTATAACTGCGCAACAAGGCGCTAAAACAAGGTCCCTCCCACTCCTATCACAACAGTGGGAGCCCTGATATAACGGTTTCCATGCAGAAAATATATGTCAGTGATGTGGAAAAAAATCATGCCCAAAGAGATTTATCACCAAAGTACCTCACAAAAACGAATAACATGCCAGTAAACGTTTTATTAAAAAATAACATTTTCCAATGTCATGCAAAGTTATCACTAAGCCTGCTACCAGTCGCTACCACTGCAGATAAGGCTTAAGTATTATTTCAGTTTTAACAGTATTTTCTCAGTCAAATTCTAGTCCCTAGAAAATAACTTGACTGCGCATACATTTATCAGCCTGATACCAGTTGCCACTACTGCATTTAAGGCTGTACTTACATCATACGGTAACAGCAGTATTTTCTTAGTCAATTCCATTCCCAGAAAATAATGTACTGCACATACCTCATTTGCGGAGGACCCCGCATGCTATTCCCAGTTTCTGAAGTTACCCCACTCCTCAGAATGTCGAGAAAAGCCAGTGGATCTTAGTTACGCCTGCTAAGATCATAGAAAAAAAAACGCAGGCAGTTTCTTCTTCCAAATACTGCCTGAGATAGAAAAACAGCACACTCCGGTGCCATTTAAAATAACAAACTTTTGATTGAAGAATAGTTAAGTAAAAACTCCAGCTCCTCTCGCGACCTCCTTCTTTGTTGAGGGTTGCAAGAGAATGACTGGATATGACATGTGAGGGGAGGAGCTATATAGCAGCTCTGCTTGGGTGATCCTCTTGCAACTTCCTGTTGGGAAGGAGAATATATCCCATAAGTAATGGATGACCCGTGGACTGAACACACTTAACAAGAGAAAAAATATTTTCTTTATTTAAACATGAGGTACAAAATTTGATACCACAATTTGGGTCTCTAGACAGATTAAACAATTGATCATAAGAACAGTGGGCAGCAATTTCATTCCAGTTCCATGATCAAAAATAAATATATTTCAACAATAAGGGTGAACTGTACTGTCACTTTAAGACGCTGAAATAGTCTAAAGAGAAACGAAAAATGTTAACGTTAAATTTAACCGTAGTAGTGTTTTTCACAGAAAATAAATTACACCACTTCACCTCAGCAATCAACTGAGGTGTCTCCAAACACTAGAGTCTGCTCAAAAGAGAAGCTGCTGCCGTTCGGACACCGCTCCATACTGTTACATAGAGTGGAAGAGTCAGTCACAGATCGGCTGAGTGAAACCACGCCATTAAGAAAAGCGCGCGCTCAAGCCGATTGAAAAAAAAACTAACACTGTCAGAGAAACAATGTCTAAGCTCTGACGGTCGGATACAACTGCTCCATAGTGTGTTTCCAGCTCTCAGGCAAACTCTGCATCTCTTGCGTTTTTCCAAAAATGCAATGCATAGAAATAGACACTGTGTACTCTTAGGAGCTCTCTCACATATACTAAGTATTGAAGCGTTTTGTCACACAAAAACACGGGAGCCTGAAGTTAACCTATTCCATCAATAAAGGTGATTAACCCTTTGTCTCTATCACATACCCACAAGTGCCTGCACCCTGCCTTAAGGCAATACCCTACTCAGGATTTAGTCTCATGAAATACTGAAGAGGCCTTCTATTAACCCCTTCAGTGCCAGTCTCCAAACCTAGAAGACAAACAGCACTTACCTGCAATTCCAGCTGTCCAGCAGGTAGACAGCTCACACGGTATGAAAGGACGCCACTCCTAAACCTACTCTGACTTTCTTTACTAGGGCAGCAAATATGTTAGGAAAACGCAGCAAGGCCCACATTACAAGTTCCTAACTGCTTTAAAGCCACCACTACTCTACTGAAGAGATTGACGTGGACTACAGCTATACCCAAAATCTGGCTTGTAGCAAAAGAAATCCAATTTTCTTCAGACACCAAAACTTCACCTTCTCCATTAACAGAGGCAAAGAGAATGACTGGGAGTTGTGGGTAGGGGAGTGACACTTAACAGCTTTGCTGTGGTGATCTTTGCCTCCTCCTGCTGGGCAGGAGTGATATTCCCACTAGTAATTCATGACGTTGTGGACTCTCCATATCTTAGGAAATAAATTATGCTATCCTTTGTCTTCATGGTTGTAGCACTGAACACCTACTGCGTAAAAAGATTTTATAAGCCAAAATTACTTTGATCATATTTTGAATCTGAGCCTTCACACACTCAAAATGAAAGTTAGCAAGGAAATGTCCCTTTACCAGGTCTTGCCATACTTTACTCATTTAGGTATATTATACACAAACATTTTCCATCATCCATAAAAGTGCAGCATTTAAACATGATTATATTTTTATGCTGGAAAAAAAATGAAGTAAAAGCGAATTAAAATTTAAATTGAAAATACAGCACTATAATTTGAGTAATACCTATTAATATTTTTTGGCAATAACCATTTGCGTTAAATCAGCCAATAAGCATTAGTAGGAAGTACTCATATGATACTGCTGCATTTATTTTAGGGACAGTAAAGTTAAAGGAATATTAAACCCACATTTTTCTTTCATGATTCAGATAGAGCATGCAATTTTAAGCAACTAATGTAGCCAGCACTCAGCAAGCGCTACCGAGGTGCTGAACCAAATATGGGCCATCTCTGAAGCTTACATTCCTGCTTTTAAATAAAGATACTGAGAGAACGAAGAAAATTTTATAATAGGAGTAAATCAGAAAGTTGCTTAAAATTGCAAGCTCACCTTGAAATTCACGCCTCTGCATAAATTCATACCAATCAGTGATCCTTAGTCTGATCTTTTAAATTATTTTTTATGTGTGTGTAAAAGATGACTTTGGTTATGTTTTCTAAGCAGGGAGGAGTAAAATATCAGGAGTTTCCACAAAGTTAAAGGGATATGAAACCCATTTTTTTTTTCTTTCTTCATGATTCAGATGGAGCATGCGATTTTAAACAACTTTCTAATTTACTTCTATTGTCCATTTCTCTTCATTCTCTTGGTATTTTTTGTTGAAAAGCCTATCTAAATAGGCTCAGAAACTGATGATTGGTGGCTGCATAGAGGTCTAGTTATTGGCTCACCCATGTGCATTGCCATTTCGTCAACAAAGGATACCTAAAGAATGAAGCAAATTATAGAATAAGTAAATTGGAATGTTGTTTAAAATTGTATTCGCTATCATGAAAGAAAAAAAATTGTGTTTCATGTCCCATTAACACAGTGCAGCCAGAGGGAATGCCTATTTGAAGAGAACAGTCAAATATTAAGCAGCAATGGCGTATTTAGGTTTTGTGCTGCCCTAGGCACTCAAAATTCAGCAGCCACCCCACTAGGTTATTGGCTATAATATTATTTGGTGAGGGTATAACATGAGTTTTCGTTTCATGGCATTTCCAAAGTAAATGTTCAAGTGTGCATGTGTGTATATATATATGTGTGTGTGTGTGTGTGTGTGTGTGTGTTTAATTATGGTGTGTGTGGGTGTGTAGTGCAGTGTGTGTTCATGGCATTTCCAAAGTAAATGTTCATGTTCAAGTGTATGTGGGTGTATTTATGGTGTGTGCAGTGATATATAATGTATATATGTGTGTGTGTGTGTGTATGTGTATATATGGTGTGTGTGTAGTGAGTGTGTGTGTGCGCGCGTGTGTAGTGTGTGTATTTATGATGTGTGTGAAGTGTGTGTTTGTAGTGAGACTCAAAAAGTGCTGCCCCCAAAAAATCTGCTGCCCTTAGGCAAGTGCCTTGTTTGCCTAGGCCAAAATACACCTCAGGGAGCAGTATTGCAAAGCGGCTGCACACTGATTGATGACTGTCAGGGACTTTTTCAGCCTCGCCCCTTAGCCTTTCCCGGTCTGCAAAGCTGTGACTCCTAAATGTAAGATGCTCTTGTGAGCAATGCAACTCTGTATTATTATGTTTTTACCTTATAATTATGCGATGTTAGACCAAGAACAAAAGAAAACTAATTTTAATCAATATACAATTAAAAAAAAAAAATTCTTTGCATTTAATTTGCTCTGCAGTCTTAAACTGCTGCATTATATTATAAAACTTTAAAAAATGCTTTATTCTCCAGTTAATCAACATATTACAATTGAGCTGGTGCTTTAGTGTAACCACCGACTTGACCTGCAGAAACGTTTTCACTAAAAAAAAACCATTCTGCCTCATTTGCAGGAGCGCTATTTCCTACCATGTAGTGCTCCAGGCGCCTACCCTAGGTATCTCTTTAATTAATATGGGCAACTAAGCAAATTTTATAATTGAAGCAAACTTTTCAAAATCGTATGCTCTGTCTAAATCACAAAATCATTTTTTAGGGTTTCATATCACTTTAAGGAACAAAATATAATGATGAAAAAAAATTAAAGGATAACTTTGGTCATACAAACTTGATGAAGACTGCAAAATGTACAAGCTTTTCTTTTAAATATAAATGACAACTTGTACTTAATTACATATAATTGTATAATTAACATTTTTAGAGTGCCCAGTTAGTAATCACAACTAGCTGCAAAAGAATTCAGTTGGGCAACCAAAATCCTTTAAATATGTGGCTGCCAGAAATGCAACAGGCATGGGGTTTAAAAATCTCCTGATCTAAACGCCCACTTGGAGATGAAAAGCAATTCTTGCATGAATTCATAGAGCTGATATCTGCATTAGTTTTAGAACACCACAGATGGCTTATACTGGGGGATTTAATTGCACAGTTTGGACAAGACTTACTTTTGATAATGCATACCCAACCCGTCCCTTCTACTACTCATAAGAGCGGGGGGACACTAGACCTTGTATTCACCACTGAAGTAAAAAGCTCAAACCTAATAAACCCTGTTATGTGGTCTGACAATTATTCTATTAACTTCTCTATAACTAGTCACTCAAACACCCCTGCTCCTGCAGCATTGACTAGTGTTCAACCACTAACGGGTGTAACCCTTTACATACTCATGTCTCAGCATGATATTGCCTATATATTAAACAGCAATGACAATATCAACTCTCTGGTAGAACACTACAACAGGACTCGACAAATCCAGGAGCCTGGCAGCCATTGGCTCCTAGAATATTACCCACAGCTCCTAACTTTTTAAGTTATTCTCCATATATCTATATACAAATACCACTGTCTGGCTCCTAAAAGTATGTGTGGTTACAAAATATTCTTACTGGCTCCTAAATTTTAAAAAGATTTGTCAACCTCTGCACTACAATATGCTCCATGGTTTGACAGTATCAGTGAGATGAAAAAGAGAGGGAGTGCTCTTGAACGGAGATTGAGGAAATCCCAAACAGTGGAGTATAAACTTAAAAGGAGCAGTGTACCTACTGGAGTGTATTAAATAGTTTACAAATAGCTATTTCACCTTCATTTTCTCGTATGACATAGCCTATTGTTTCCCGTTCTATACTGAATTTTAGTTTTAGTTAGAAAAAAAAAATATGAACAAGAAGGTTTAAATAAAATAATGCTCCCAGTGGGGAGCCGTGACAGACGTAATAAAATGCTCTTTTTCCGGTTTTCTCGCCAAGTATTGGCCTTAGTAAACTATGCAAAATAAGGAGGACTTTGTGTAAATAATTACACAAATAAGCTAATTAGGTCTGCTCTACCCACAATCCCCGCCTGTTTCATTGGGTTGTGGTTTCAATTAGAAAAAACAGCTTATTAATTTACAAAAATGTACCTACAGGACCAATTCCCATACATTTTAAACTCTGCAGCTGGTATAAAAAGTCATTAGAAACTAATTTTACAGTACACTGTGCCCTTAAGCTGGTAGAGCATAAAAATGCTTACCAAAAATGAATAACACAGAAAAAGTCAGACTTCCTCTCACAAGAAATCACAAATACAAAAAATAGACCAGACAAGCTCTTTCACATGGTTTGAAGTGATGGTAAACTCTCCCCTTTGTAAAATCAGATTCGGAATTTTAGTGACATTTTAGATTAATGTTAATTCATCAGTTGTAATAAAGTTACTTTTTCATATAGATATGAAATTTGAATACCCCACGCTCTGCCGTCCGCTTCAAAAGTTAATTTTCCTGTGAGCGAACAGTTTGAATTTTTGTCTAATCAGCACTCTCCCCATATGGCGCCTTTTGTTGTAGCTTGAGCGCTGATTGGACAACAATTCAAACTGTTCCCAGGAAAATTGACTTTTGAAGTGGGCGGCAGGGCACGTGGAATTTGAATTTCATATCTATATTTAAAAGTTATAGCGCAACTTCATTACAACTGAAGAATGAAACGCCATTTAAATATCACTAAAAGTCAAGATCTGATTTTAAAAAGGGGAAAGTTTACAATCACTTTAAAAACTGTGAACTCAAACTTGCCTTAATACCATCTACACCTTTAATCAGTTAAAATGTGAGGAGTTAGAACTTCTTTCGGCAAATAAGACTGCCAACATACCATCATCAACTAACACTGTCAGAGGACTAAGAAGTCATCACACTGGGCAAGTTTTAATTACATTGAGGAAAACATCATACAAACCATAAAAAAACATAATTTATGCTTACCTGATAAATTCCTTTCTTCTGTAGTGTGATCAGTCCACGGGTCATCATTACTTCTGGGATATTACTCCTCCCCAACAGGAAGTGCAAGAGGATTCACCCAGCAGAGCTGCATATAGCTCCTCCCCTCTACGTCACTCCCAGTCATTCGACCAAGGACCAACGAGAAAGGAAAAGCCAAGGGTGAAGTGGTGACTGGAGTATAAATTAAAAAATATTTACCTGCCTTAAAAACAGGGCGGGCCGTGGACTGATCACACTACAGAAGAAAGGAATTTATCAGGTAAGCATAAATTATGTTTTCTTCTGTTAAGTGTGATCAGTCCACGGGTCATCATTACTTCTGGGATACCAATACCAAAGCAAAAGTACACGGATGACGGGAGGGATAGGCAGGCTCTTTATACAGAAGGAACCACTGCCTGAAGAACCTTTCTCCCAAAAATAGCCTCCGATGAAGCAAAAGTGTCAAATTTGTAAAATTTGGAAAAAGTATGAAGCGAAGACCAAGTTGCAGCCTTGCAAATCTGTTCAACAGAGGCCTCATTCTTGAAGGCCCAAGTGGAAGCCACAGCTCTAGTAGAATGAGCTGTAATTCTTTCAGGAGGCTGCTGTCCAGCAGTCTCATAAGCTAAACGAATTATGCTACGAAGCCAAAAAGAAAGAGAGGTAGCGGAAGCTTTTTGACCTCTCCTCTGCCCAGAGTAAATGACAAACAGAGAAGACGTTTGTCGAAATTCCTTAGTTGCCTGTAAGTAAAATTTTAGAGCACGGACTACATCCAGGTTGTGCAGTAGACGTTCCTTCTTTGAAGAAGGATTTGGGCATAAAGAAGGAACAACAATCTCTTGATTGATATTCCTGTTAGTAACTACCTTAGGTAAGAACCCAGGTTTAGTACGCAGGACTACCTTATCCGAATGAAAAATCAAATAAGGAGAATCACAATGTAAGGCTGATAATTCAGAGACTCTTCGAGCCGAGGAAATAGCCATTAAAAATAGAACTTTCCAAGATAACAACTTTATATCAATGGAATGAAGGGGTTCAAACGGAACGCCCTGTAAAACATTAAGAACAAGGTTTAAACTCCATGGTGGAGCAACAGTTTTAAACACAGGCTTAATCCTGGCTAAAGCCTGACAAAAAGCCTGGACGTCAGGAACTTCTGACAGACGTTTGTGTAACAGAATGGACAGAGCTGAGATCTGTCCCCTTAATGAACTAGCAGATAAACCCTTTTCTAAACCTTCTTGTAGAAAAGACAATATCCTAGGAATCCTAACCTTACTCCAAGAGTAACCTTTGGATTCACACCAATATAGGTATTTACGCCATATCTTATGGTAAATCTTTCTGGTAACAGGTTTCCTAGCCTGTATTAAGGTATCAATAACTGACTCAGAAAACCCACGTCTTGATAAAATCAAGCGTTCAATTTCCAAGCAGTCAGCTTCAGAGAAGTTAGATTTTGATGTTTGAAGGGACCCTGTATCAGAAGGTCCTGTTTCAGAGGTAGAGACCAAGGTGGACAGGATGACATGTCCACCAGGTCTGCATACCAAGTCCTGCGTGGCCACGCAGGTGCTATTAGAATCACTGATGCTCTCTCGTTTGATTCTGGCAATCAATCGAGGAAGCAACGGAAAGGGTGGAAACACGTAAGCCATCCTGAAGTCCCAAGGTGCTGTCAGAGCATCTATCAGGACTGCTCCTGGATCCCTGGATCTGGACCCGTAACGAGGAAGCTTGGCGTTCTGTCGAGACGCCATGAGATCTATCTCTGGTTTGCCCCAACGTCGAAGTATTTGGGCAAAGACCTCCGGATGAAGTTCCCACTCCCCCGGATGAAAAGTCTGACGACTTAAGAAATCCGCCTCCCAGTTCTCCACTCCCGGGATGTGGATTGCTGACAGGTGGCAAGAGTGAGACTCTGCCCAGCGAATTATCTTTGATACTTCCATCATAGCTAGGGAGCTTCTTGTCCCTCCCTGATGGTTGATGTAAGCTACAGTCGTGATGTTGTCCGACTGAAACCTGATGAACCCCCGAGTTGTCAACTGGGGCCAAGCCAGGAGGGCATTGAGAACTGCTCTCAATTCCAGAATGTTTATTGGCAGGAGACTCTCCTCCTGACTCCATTGTCCCTGAGCCTTCAGAGAATTCCAGACGGCACCCCAACCTAGAAGGCTGGCGTCTGTTGTTACAATTGTCCAGTCTGGTCTGCTGAATGGCATCCCCCTGGACAGATGTGGCCGAGAAAGCCACCATAGAAGAGAATTTCTGGTCTCTTGATCCAGATTTAGAGAAGGGGATAAGTCTGAGTAATCCCCATTCCACTGACTTAGCATGCACAGTTGCAGTGGTCTGAGGTGTAAGCGTGCAAAGGGTACTATGTCCATTGCCGCTACCATTAAGCCGATTACCTCCATGCATTGAGCCACTGACGGGTGTTGAATGGAATGAAGGGTGCGGCAAGCACTTTGAAGTCTTGTTAGCCTGTCCTCTGTCAGGTAAATCTTCATTTCTACAGAATCTATAAGAGTCCCCAGGAAGGGAACTCTTGTGAGTGGAACGAGTGAACTTTTCTTTTCGTTCACCTTCCATACATGTGACCTTAGAAATGCCAGCACTAACTCTGTATGAGACTTGGCAGTTTGAAAGCTTGAAGCTTGTATCAGAATGTCGTCTAGGTATGGAGCTACCGAGATTCCCCGCGGTCTTAGTACCGCCAGAAGAGCACCCAGAACCTTTGTGAAGATTCTTGGAGCTGTAGCCAATCCGAATGGAAGAGCCACAAACTGGTAATGCCTGTCTAGGAAGGCAAACCTTAGGTACCGATAATGATCTTTGTGAATCGGTATGTGAAGGTAAGCATCTTTTAAATCTACAGTGGTCATGTACTGACCTTCTTGGATCATAGGTAAAATTGTCCGAATAGTCTCCATCTTGAACGATGGAACTCTTAGGAATTTGTTTAGGATCTTTAAGTCCAGGATTGGTCTGAAAGTTCCCTCTTTTTTGGGAACCACAAACAGATTTGAGTAAAACCCCTGTCCCTGTTCTGATCGTGGAACTGGATGGATTACTCCCATTAACAAGAGCTCTTGTACGCAGCGTAGAAACGCCTCTTTCTTTGTCTGGATTGTTGACAATCTTGACAGATGAAATCTCTCTCTTGGAGGAGAGTATTTGAAGTCCAGAAGGTATCCCTGAGATATTATCTCTAGCGCCCAGGGATCCTGAACATCTCTTGCCCAAGCCTGGGCGAAGAGAGAAAGTCTGCCCCCCACTAGATCCGATCCCGGATCGGGAGCCCTCAATTCATGCTGTTTTAGGGGCAGCAGCAGGTTTCCTAGTCTGCTTGCCCTTGTTCCAGGACTGGTTAGGTTTCCAGCCTTGTCTGTAGCGAGCAACAGCTCCTTCCTGTTTTGGTGCAGAGGAAGTTGATGCTGCTCCTGCTTTGAAATTACGAAAGGAACGAAAATTAGACTGTCTAGTCTTGGCTTTGGCTTTGTCCTGAGGCAGGGCATGGCCTTTACCTCCTGTAATGTCAGCGATAATCTCTTTCAACCCGGGCCCGAATAAGGTCTGCCCTTTGAAAGGTATATTAAGCAATTTCGACTTAGAAGTAACATCAGCTGACCAGGATTTTAGCCACAGCGCCCTGCGTGCCTGAATGGCGAATCCTGAATTCTTCGCCGTAAGTTTAGTAAGATGTACTACGGCCTCCAAAATGAATGAATTAGCTAGTTTAAGGACTCTAAGCCTGTCCGTAATGTCGTCCAGAGTAGCTGAACCAATGTTCTCTTCCAGAGACTCAATCCAGAATGCCGCTGCAGCCGTGATCGGCGCAATGCATGCAAGGGGTTGCAATATAAAACCTTGTTGAACAAACATTTTCTTAAGGTAACCCTCTAACTTTTTATCCATTGGATCTGAAAAAGCACAGCTATCCTCCACCGGGATAGTGGTACGCTTAGCTAAGGTAGAAACTGCTCCCTCCACCTTAGGGACCGTTTGCCATAAGTCCCTTGTGGTGGCGTCTATTGGAAACATTTTTCTAAATATCGGAGGGGGTGAGAACGGCACACCGGGTCTATCCCACTCCTTAGTAACAATTTCAGTAAGTCTCTTAGGTATAGGAAAAACCTCAGTACTCGTCGGTACCGCAAAATATTTATCTAACCTACACATTTTCTCTGGTATTGCAACTGTGTTACAATCATTCAGAGCCGCTAACACCTCCCCTAGTAATACACGGAGGTTTTCCAGTTTAAATTTAAAATTTGAAATATCTGAATCCAGTCTGTTTGGATCAGAACCGTCACCCACAGAATGAAGTTCTCCGTCCTCATGTTCTGCCACCTGTGACGCAGTGTCTGACATGGCCCTAATATTATCAGCGCACTCTGTTCTCACCCCAGAGTGATCACGCTTACCTCTTAGTTCTGGTAATTTAGCCAAAACCTCAGTCATAACAGTAGCCATATCCTGTAATGTGATTTGTAATGGCCGCCCAGATGTACTCGGCGCTACAATATCACGCACCTCCCTCTGAGCGGGAGATGTAGGTACTGACACGTGAGGCGAGTTAGTCGGCATAACTCTCCCCTCGTTGTTTGGTGAAATTTGTTCAATTTGTACAGATTGATTTTTATTTAAAGTAGCATCAATACAGTTAGTACATAAATTTCTATTTCACTTTGGCATTGCAACAAATGACACAGGTATCATCCTCTGAATCAGACATGTTTAACACACTAGCAAATAAACTTGCAACTTGGAAATACAATTCAATTAGAATAATATTAAAACGTACTGTGCCTTTAAGAAGCACAGAAGATCTATGACAGTTGAAAATTAATAAATTGAAACAGTTATAGCCTCAATCCTTGTAAACAACACAACTTTAGCAAAGGTTTAATCCCATTAGCAAAGATAACAAATTCTGAAAGCAGGAAACAAATTACAGAATAAACGTTTTTTATCTCAGTCAAACTATAATTCTCACAGCTCTGCTGAGAGAAATTACCTCCCTCAAAATAAGTTTTGAAGACCCCTGAGCTCTGTAGAGATGAACCGGATCATGCAGGGAATACAATGAGTTGCTGACTGAAATATTTGATGCATAGTAAAAGCGCCAAAAAACGGCCCCTCCCCCTCACACACAGCAGTGAGGGAGAACAGAAACTGTCAGAAAACAGATTAAGCAACTGCCAAGTGGAAAAATAGTGCCCAAACATTTATTCACTCAGTACCTCAGCAAATGAAAACGATTTTACATTCCAGCAAAAACGTTAAACATAATCTCTAGTTATTAAACAGCTTTATGTATTTCTTACAGTGTAATTCTAGTGAAGTACCATTCCCCAGAATACTGAAGTGTAAAGTATACATACATGACATTATATCGGTATGGCAGGATTTTCTCATCATTCCATTGTCAGAAAATAAAAACTGCTACATACCTCTATGCAGATTCATCTGCCCGCTGTCCCCTGATCTGAAGTTTACCTCTCCTCAGATGGCCGAGAAACAGCAATATGATCTTAACTACTCCGGCTAAAATCATAACAAAAACTCTGGTAGATTCTTCTTCAAACTCTGCCAGAGAGATAATAACACACTCCGGTGCTATTTTAAAATAACAAACTTTTGATTGAAGATATAAAACTAAGTATAATCACCATAGTCCTCTCACACATCCTATCTAGTCGTTGGGTGCAAGAGAATGACTGGGAGTGACGTAGAGGGGAGGAGCTATATGCAGCTCTGCTGGGTGAATCCTCTTGCACTTCCTGTTGGGGAGGAGTAATATCCCAGAAGTAATGATGACCCGTGGACTGATCACACTTAACAGAAGAAAGCTGCATGCCACAACCTGCTATCTGGATTCTGGTCCAACACGCCTTTTAATAGGATGCATGGACCTCATTGCACCAGTCTTCACCAAAATTACTCAATGCTCTCTGTAGACCGGGACCTTTCCAGAAAGTTGTAATAACCAAACTAGAAGCATGGCTGTCAACAATCAATATTTATGACTCATTCCAATCAGGTTTCATGACAAGGCATAGTACTGAAACTTGGCTGGTATGGGTACTAAAAGAGCACTTAATGGCAAAAGAGAGGGGTGAGTATTCTATACTAATCGTCCTTGACCTCTCTGCTGCCTTTGACTCCAAGGACCATGGCATTTAACTAAACCGCCAGCAGATTGTCTGGGCTGAGTGGTATAGTTCTAAGATGGTTCAAATCTTTTATGTCTGACAGAACCCAGAGTGTCATCTTGAGTTTGCACTGTTTCTCTTGGGGTGGTGAGTCTGATGCTGCACATCGATAAATGCAGACAGCATACGCTCTCTGGATTTATCATTGCACCAGCAGTTTTTGTGAGCTGTTGGTGCAATGCCGCCCCCTGAAGATTCGCGGCCAATCAGCCATTACAACAGGGGGTTTTAACCCAATCGTATTCGATCGGGTTGATTTCTGTCCGCCGCCTCAGCAAAAAAAACCTATCTACCTGCAATTCCTATTTGCAATACACCAATGCGTCGCAATTTAAGACTGCATAAGAGCTCGCTTGTGCAATCCTGTCCCCTGCTCTTGTACATACAATAGGACATGTCAATCTTCTTAAACAAGCAAGTGTTGAGCGATTTATTTTGCCATCTCTAAGGTAGCAGAGAGGACAATGAAGCAATTTTCACTTCTTAAAATGTATGGCTGCAAGCAACTTAGTCAAATTACATGATAGAAAAGCAAATTAAGTTATTTTACAATGCATAATAAAAAACTTTATTATTACAATCTCAATATTTTTACTTTATTTGTGATTGGCTGATGGCTGTCACATTGTACAGGAGGAGTGGAAATATACATAACATAAAGGAACATTATACACCCAAAAAATATGGGCTATTTAAATAAAGCATTAGATGAAGATAAAGTTTGTAATCGACATGTATTATCAATTTTGCTGCTAAAGAAGACCCTAAATAGGATTATAAAGTATGAAGTCCTCTCACTGCATAAAAATACGTCCGTAATACCCAGTAGCTACAGAACAAGGCTTTTTTCCCACACTCACTAACTAGTGTTTACAGACAGCCCTCATGCTGGAGCGATCTGTGTAATGTGCAGTATTATGTGCAAAGTCAGAAACGATGTGAGCAAGTTATTCTTAGCAGTCTTCTATATTATATGCAATTATAACTGAGTATAGGCAGTTTTCTATAGTTTAAAATCATAAGTATAGTATTGTGAATTAGTTCTGTGTAGAACCATAAGCAGTTGCTTTACTTAGCTTGTCTTTACACTCCAACACTGATGCGATAAACACCGAAGCAACTAAACTCAGCAGCATATTTTTCCTTCTGTCCATTTTAACTCTGCAGGGATTCCACTTCCATCCCCCCCTTCCTGGTTAACACAGTTCTCCTCCGGTCAATCTCATTAAATGCTGTGGTAACCATGAGGGGGGGGGGGGGGACTTTATCTTCTTTTAATGCTTTATTTAAATTGACCATATTTTTTGGGTGTATAATGTCCCTTTAAATTTTTCCGGAAAAAAAATCAACTACTGATTTGAAGTTCAGAGTAAGTGCTATTGAATTGTTTTGTTATCATCCATTTGTTGATTATGTAAATCTACTGTATTTACTGGTCCTAAAAAATGTACAGATTATTAAATGCCTGTTCACCTCATTATTTTGCAATGATTCAAATGCACAGTACTGTATATAATATTCAAACAATGGATTAAGAAGAAAGAAGGTGATGTAGCAAAACCTTTTCACTGCATTACATCATGGAGTACATAATCGTAGGACACTTCTTACCACTAGACTTGTCCTTATCCAGCAAGTTCCTCAGTTTGCTGCAAAGCTGGATCATATTTTCCAACTGCCTGTTTATCTGCACATCTTGCACCCAAGCCGGTGTGTGACACAAAGGGCACTCACTCCCAATACTCTCACCAACACACATCCTGAAAGGAAAAAAAATAGAATCAAATAAGCAAAAATCAACAAAGCGCTACAAGAAGTTAGTTTCACTATCCCTGGCTCTATGCCTTCTATAGATAGCAGCCACCTAAAATCCCAGATAAGTATGCTTTGCTTATCAGACTATATATTTAGCAATGTCAATTTTTTAGCTAATGAACACTAGCAACATTACTTTATACAAACCTTAAAAAGGGACACTTGGGGGCGGAGCTAACCGCCATGCTGTGAGGAAGCATTACAGGAGAGCTCCATTCCATAAAAGCATTAAAAGTGGTATAATTAAAGCTGCAATGCTTTAAAAGTGTCCCCATTAGGTATACAAGTCACCCTGCCTACATAGGACACTATTTTGAGAGAATCTTTGACAACTTCCCCTCGTTTTACCTCGAAGCTGTATTGGGTAAGGCCCGGGACTCAACTACCAGGCCCGCGCAGGGCTAAGCCATCCGGAGGGTCGGAACTCCGCTCCGGAGGCTAGATAACACAGACCGGCTTCTTCATCAGACTGCTGGATACCTACGTTGGCGGTGCTCCAATTCGGCAGAAGGAGACCGAAGACCTCGCCCGCCAACCCTTACACCTATTAACTGCCACTGCACAGCTCCGGAGGGCCGGGGCTCCGGTCAGGAGCACAGTACAAGTAAACCCAGTGGGAGCTCCGGGACGTCCCTACCTGCTGCTGATCTTGCTCGAGTCTGAAGAGGAGACCGGCGCGTCTCCACGCGGTGCCTGGGCCTGAATTAGTGCACGGAGGAGGAAGCGGCGCGAACGGCCGCCATCTTTGCTGCTGGACTCAGACACATAGCTATAGCTGTCCCGCACGGCGGGTCCTCTGCAGTTGTGGCGATAGGCAACAGGAGAGGAGCTGGTTTGTTCAGCAGCAGAGTTATGGATATGCAGGTCCCCTTACAGCCGACACATCAGTGAGAGGACATATCCCAGTAAGAGTTCTTCTCCTTTTCCTCACCAATTGGGTCTAGTCCTAATCCCCTGGGGAGAGGAGATACTGTGGTCCCCTGGGGAGAGGAGATACTGTGGTCCACTAAGCACAGAGGCAAGCACCCCCTCAGCCCTATTTTCTAAATCTCCTCAGGGTTACCACTTGGGACAGAAAAAGTTAAACAGGGCACACATTGTTATTGCTGCACCGAGTTCTTATAACAGCCAGAGGAAGCAGCGAGTGATTTTCCCAACAAGACCCATATCAGCATCCCTTTCCATAAAACTTTTGGAACTTATCACCTGCATAACTTTACACCCTGTCTCATATACTGGAAGTTCTGTGTTTTGTTCAACTCCCACCATCTGTGCCTTTCTCCTTTCTGGGGCAACATTAAAGGACAACATAACCTTCCCTTCCTACCCCTCATCTTTGCTGCTGCGTCAGCTAATGTTTCTCTGTTGTATTAACACAGAGTGGAGTGCTTTTGTGTTTTTTGCTGTGTGACTGCCATATTCTTGATTTGCTGGGGCTAATCTCACACTTTGTATGTTTTAGCGGTTAATCCTTAAGACACTTGCACAACATCACACAGCAGACCACATTCCAATCCACACTACTGGGGCCTTCCACGTTAGAGTCACTATCTACTTCAACATAAATATGTAGTACTGCTCGTGGAGCATCTGCCCGGCGCATTCACCTAGCGCCATTCTGTACTAATAACCCCCCAAACCCAGAGTTCTTTCTATATTAATACCTGCCCCTCACCACCATCTTTACTGACTTGCCATAGCTTCACCTAGGGCTAGCCAATCTACTCCACAAGGGTGCTACCTCCCAGAACATATGTTTTCTTACTAAGCTCTAACCGCAGGTCATACTTTGTGGTGTACCACCATCATTTATTTTGTGTGAAACATTAACTTGTTTTGTTAGGAGAGCGATTTTCATTTATTATTTTAAGTAGGTGACCCCCGGCTGGCCCCACTTTCCGGCCCAGCTTGTCTGGGTTGGTCACTTCCTCTTCCCTTTTCCCCTTCCGCAAGGTCGTATCCCCTGCTCCCGGGCCAGAAGGGGACTTACCTCAAAGCAAAACCAAGTCTCTGTCATTGGGTCGGGGGTGGTTCTGCCACTGACCTGTGTCTGGGGGAGGCCTCGCTGGCCTTTGCTCCTCGGTGGCGGATTTCCCCACTTTAAACTGTGCTCGAGGACATTTAATCTCTAGCAGGGAGGCCGTCATGGAGGGGTAGAGGTAGGGGAGGCCCTCTGGGCCTCTCTTCATGTGCTGGGTGTTTTGTGACTTCTTATTCATGTTTCTATTTTTGTAACTACCTGTGTGTCTAAACATTGGTGCCCCTATACCCTGACTTGTCCTGTGCCGCCATTTACTTCACCTATTTTCTCTGGTCTGCTCTCTCCAAAATGCCTCATACAGCCAGACGGCAAACAAAAACCCCCGGATCGGTTAAGAAAACGGTCCTAGGCCATTTCTCCCTGCAACAAAAGGAGCCAGAAGAAGACTCCAATGATGGCCTGAGTGGCTCAGAATCTTTGGGAGAAAGCTCCCAACATGAAGCTACGCTAAACTCCAGGTCTCAGAACTTCATTACGGAAGACACTCTAAAGAGGATGCTTGCTAGTCAGACACACTTCATCACAAAAGAAATTCAAAAAAGTCATGCTGAGCTTAAAAAGGATATTTCGGAAATAGGTGAACGGGTGGATTCCTTGGAAAGGTGGCAAGATGATATTACCACAGATCAATCAAACCTACTGACATATTCCGAATCTCTGTCTGATCAACTGAGTCAACTGGAGTTTAAGCTGGCAGATGTTGAAGATCGGGCCCGAAGAAACAACATCAGATTCAGGGGTATACCGGAGGATATCACATCAAGAGACCTGCAAGGTTTTCTGTTGGAGCTTTTTGACAATCTCCTTGGTCCTATGGAGGGCCTAACCAACACTATGGAAAGAGCACACAGAGCGTTACGCCCAAGGACTATTTCACAAGAAAAACCAAGAGACGTTATAGTCTGCTTTCACAGCTTCCTCTTTAAAGACAAGCTGATGCAGGCCGCTTTCCGCAAACCCCAAGTGGCAGAAAAATTTCAAGCTATCCAACTTCTTCCAGATTTGTTGGCCCACACCCTACAATACAGAAGACAATACCAGCCGGTCACACTGGCCCTCAGAAAAGCTGCCATTCGGTATAGATGGGGTTACCCAGCCAAGTTACTGATCTCAAAGGACAATCAGACTCACATAATCTCCTCACTGGCCCAGGGCACGACACTACTAGCACAGTGGGGTCTCACCAAAGGTGACACGGTGGAACCCACGCCCAGTAAAGCGAAGTTGAGAGCCACGGCGCCTGAATGGGCCGCTAAGGACCAGCGCACCAAAAGACAAAAAAACTCAGGGCTCTCGGGGTCCCTAAGACCCCTCATCTTGGAAGGGTGGCACCTCTGGCCAACAACAACTCCCTGCCATCACGCCTCATCATAGGGTCCGTTCCTAAGGGTGGCCCTACAGTCAAAGAAACATCCACCTTGTGCCAGGCCCTAAGAGGTCCTCGTTGGGACTATTAATACTGTTAATGCTATTGTATTTTATTATACTAATGTATGCTCATGTTTGAATTACCAGAATCCATACTCGTTTGTTCAAAACTCTATGAGGCTACCCCAGAATAGGTCATTGACTTCTATCTAGGTAGGTGTGATGGTACCTTTATTCTCTAGATGGCAGTTGCACTGTTTTACCATGTTATGTTATGATTGTTGGTATTTCTGTTTAGTTGGGTATGTTGCACCTTAATTATGTTTGTTGTTGCTGTCCACACATATCTACTACAGTTCTCTCAGGTTCTTTATCTGATTTATACATTTACATGCATTTCTTCCTTTTTACATGGAGAGGGTCCGATGTTCTCGGCCTTCTCTTTGGAAACTTCTCTCCTAGCTCCCCCCCCCCCATATAGGTAGCCCACGCCAGGGTTCCACTTAGGTGAACTATTTTCACCTCATCTACCAATACAACACCAAGGAATCTATCTGTCCTAGCCCTAACCCCCACCCATCCCCTACCTCTCTCATCCTGCTCCCCTTTCCCGAGCCCGACTCTTAAGATGGCACACAGTCTAAAAGTGCTTACTCATAATGTAAGGGGCCTTAATACTCCATTTAAAAGGAGTCTTCTGTCCCGGGAACTCAAATTTCACAACCCAGATGTTGTCTTCCTGCAAGAGACCCACTGGCAGTTAGGTGCCCCTCAATATTTCTACTCCTGCTCCTACAAGGTATTAGAACACTCCCCCTTCTCTAAGAAGGCTAGAGGCACAACCATTCTACTACATAACAGGGTCGCCTATGAGCAAATCCAGGCATTTATAAACCCCCAAGCCAGATATACAATCCTAGTTTGCAAACTGGACCATGTCCTCCATACATTGGTATCTATTTATCTACCTAATTCCCGGCAGCCTGCGTGTCTCCGCAATATCCTTCAGACACTTGACAAGTTTAAGCAAGGGAGGGTCTTGATTGCAGGCGACTTTAACATGACTTGGGACCCAAAACTCGACCGCAAATTGCCCAATACACATAGTAACTGTTCTCCGGAAATGAATTCCTCAGCCCAATTTCGGTTCATAATGACCCAATATGGGTACTTTGACATTTGGAGGAGCCTACACTCCAACGATAGGGATTACACCCACACAAAACTTATTCCCGCTTGGACTACATTTTCTGCCAGGCAGGATCCCTGGACTCGGTCTCCCGATCCAATATCTCACTCAGCTCCTGGTCGGATCACGACCTAGTCAGTGCGGATTTATCCCCTTCGGACAAATCACCATCTAAATCTAACTGGTGCCTTCCCAGGCACTTATTGGCTGACATCCCATTCAGGGAAGAATTGAGACGGGACTTGGTTGAGCTGCTGGGTCGGAATGACAATGGTCAGACCTAAGATGACATTCTCTGGGGCGCGATTAAGGCAATAGCCAGGGGCCTTATCATCCGTAAACAAGGCCACTTGAGAAAGTTAGCAGGCCTTACTCTCGCTCAGGCACACACGAAACTAAGATCCTTAGAAGCCCTTAACCGCTCTTCCATCAGCTTAGATTTAACCTCACAAATGTCTACAATTAAGGAACATATTAATCATCTAGAGCTACGCCGTACACAAACCAACCTTAGCAAATTAAAACAGCTATACTACTATAAAGGTAACAGACCGGACACTATGCTTGCAAATAAGCTCAGACATAAATATAGCACTTCCCGCATATCTCAGATCAATTACAATGGTAAAACGATTAGGAAGCCCTCTCTAATTGGAGAGAGCTTTGCTGATTTTTATTCTAAACTATACAATATTAAAAACTCTGAGAATCTGACCCCTACTACTAGGCAAGACATTAGAAACTTCTTATCTTCAGCCAAACTTCCCACACTCACAACTGAGCAACAAGATTCACTTACAGCCCCTCTATCCTTGGTAGAAATTAAACAAACGATAAAAAACCTTAAACCCTTTAAGGCCCCAGGACCAGATGGCTTCTCTGCCCAGTTTTACAAGGTGTATAACCATAAAATATCTCCCTATTTGCAGAGGTTTTTTGCTCTCGCAAGTAAAGAGGGTTCCTTGAGAGACGAATTCTTGAAGGCAGATATAATTACCCTGCCTAAGCCTGATAAAGATCCTTCTTCCTGCGCAAGCTATAGACCAATCTCACTGATCAATGTGGATGTCAAAATCTATTCCAAATTCTTGCTAACCGCATTGGTAAGCTTCTTCCGTGTCTCATAAGCCCTGATCAAGTAGGGTTCATCCATAAACGCGAGGGGCCAGACAACACCAGGCGGTTTATTAATATTGTCTGCGAGTCTACTAGAATGCAGAGGCCTTACTCGGTTATCTCCCTGGATGCCGAGAAGGCCTTCGACCGGGTTCGCTGGTCCTACTTGTGGGAAACCCTCAAAGCCTTTAATTTCCCCCTCCCATTCAGTAAAGCTATTCAGGCACTATATTCCGCCCCGTCGGCTATTGTTCGGGCCTTGGCTTTCAGTCAAACCCTTTTCGCATTTCAAATGGCACTAGGCAGGGGTGCTCCTTGTCACCGTTGCCGTTTGCCCTAGCGGTCAAACCCCTGGATGCCCATATCTGCGAAGACACATCCATACCAGGAATAAGACTATCAGGCACCTTGCAAAAAATAGCACTATTCGCGGACGACATTACAATTTTTACCGCGGATCCGGGTAGAGCCATCCCTAGACTATTGGATATCTTAAAGACCTTTGGGGACCTCTCATTCTATAAACTGAATGTCCAAAAGACAGACGTATACTGGTGGGGTTACTCACAATTATATCCAAAATCTAAAGGAAAGCTTTAATTTCAAATGGTCGCACGAGCAGGTCACTCATCTGGGAGTGAAAATATCCAATAGCACTTCACAAATGGTTAAAGATAATTATACCCCCCTACTATCCGAGCGGAGATCTTTAAAAAACACCTGGGATCTTAAGTCCATCTCATGGATGGGGCGTATTGCCTCTATCAAAATGTCCTTTCTTCCTAAGCTTACCTACCTTTTCCGGTGTCTCCCAATTAGAGTCCCCATGCATCTCCTATTACAGTTCCAGAGTGAGATAACTAAGTTCATTTGGCAGGGGAAGCCTCCTTGAATTGCCCAGAGAACCTTGAAATTTCCTATTCACTTAGGTGGCCTAGCATCCCCCTCAGTGGTGCAATACTATGAGGGGGCCATGCTTACTCATATTTCCCAGTGGGGAGTCCTGCAGTCTTGCGACTAATGGCTTGAGATTGAAAAGGTCTCACTGCCCCACAATATCCTTTTGAAGGATGTAATTTGGACTCCACCTCACAGCCGCAGGATTCTGGGCATTAACAACCTGGTCATTACGGAGTGCCTTCAGGTCTGGGATAGAATTCGGCACCACCAATTGATCGCACCTCATCCCTCCCCTATCACTTCGACAGCTGGCCTCTTCACAGGGTTGGCACAAACTCACCCGAATATCTGGGCTAGATTGGGGATCAAGCAGGTCTCGGACTTCTGGTCTGCTTCGCAGCCAGATGGTTTAATAGATCTGGCACTTCGGGATCCGCCCACAGGTATCCCCTCGTTCCTCTCCTTCGAGGTCATCAGGATTAAAAGCTTCTTGAGAAGTTGGGGTTTTCACCCCACCGCCTCTCGACAACCCACCCCATGGGAGTCAATCTGGAAGGCTAGTCAGACCTTTATCGACTCATTATAGATTATTTGACGGTTCGGTTCCGCCTGAAGTTGCCCCACATCTGCTGAGATGGGACTCTTTGTTGGGACTCTTTGTTGCACTCCCAAATCTCTGTAGACTCTTGGCAAAGGGCTATTCTTTTGACAAAGAAAACCCTCCACTGTATTACAATGTATAAAGTAGTCTCTCACTGGTACCTGGTCCCCTCCCGGCTGTCTAAGATGTACCCAGGATCCTCTCCTCTCTGCTGGAGGAATTGCGGTCTACAGGGCACTATGCTCCATACCTGGTGGGATTGCCCTAAACTACACCTTCTATGGGCTCAAGGGTTCCGCACCCTCACTGACTTTGGAATCAGAGTTCCATCTGGCCCGGCCACTGCACAATAAACACCTAGGCTTACACGACTTACCCAAACACCAGAGTATCTTCTGTATCTACCTGCTAGCCTCTATTAAAACTAATTTAGCTAGGTCCTGGAAAAAAGACTCCCCTCCCTCGTGGAACGAAATCGTGAAAACCATGGCCTTTCTCTACAACATGGAAAAGACCATATACTTTGACTTAACCAAATCAGACTTGCTCGAATTGGTATGGGCTGACTGGATAGATATATATGACACCTCCTGGAGTCCACCTGTCACGACCCAAAACCCCTTGCCCGTCCATCATTAGATAGCTTACACCCCACCTTCTTTACCCCCTCCATACTCATGCCTCCCCTCCCCTTCATGATCATATTCTGGCTTTAAGACGCGTAATGTGATGTATTGGTCACTCTATGGTCACCTGTTTGCACTAGTGTTCATTTTCACAAGTGGTGACCTTCCTGTTTCAAGCTTTACTTTGCTTTTCTGTTAATTATCGGGACCTACGGTCCGACTCACTACTGTACATCTATGATTGTAATTTATGTGTGAATATGGGGCCTGCGTGCCCCTCCCTGTTACTGTTAAAACGTTGACAATAAATAAAAAAACTTTTTTTCTTTTAAAAAAAAAAAAGGGACACTTAAAGGGACACTGAACCCACATTTTTTTCTTTCGTAATTCAGATAGAGCAGGCAATTTTAAGCAACTTTCTAATTTACTCCTATTATCAATTTTTCTTCATTCTCTTGGTATCTTTATTTGAAAAGCAAGAATGTAAGTTTAGATGCTGGCCCATTTTTGGTGAATAACCTGGGTTGTCCTTGCTGATTGGACACCACCACTAAACAAAGGCTGTCCATGGTCCTTAACCAAAAATTGGCTGGCTCCTTGGCTTAGATACCTTCTTTTTCAAATAAAGATAGCAAGAGAACAAAAAAAATTTGATAATAGGAGTAAATTAGAAAGTTGCCTAAAATTGCATGCTCTATCTGAATCATGAAATAAAAAAAATTGAGTTTAGTGTCCCTTTAACCCCTTAACGACCAACGACGTATGGGGTACGTCCTGCAAAAAAATGCAGTTAATGACCAAGGACGTACCCCGTACGTCGTTGGTCTTTGAAAGCAGTGGAAGCGATCCTGATCACTTCCAACTGCTTTCATGTTATAGCAATGATGCCTCGATATTGAGGCATACTGCTATAACATTTTTTAGCCGTCCGATGCAGAGAGAGCCACCCTGTGGCCCTCTCTGCATCGGCCATCAATGGCCATGTTCGTTGGTGGGTGAAAGCTGATCCAGGGAGGCGGGTGGGCGGGATCGAGTGCGCGCACGGGCGTGTGGGAACCCTAAACTATGGAACAACTGAAAGGTGGTACTCGGTGGGAGAGAGGGTGGGAACATTACAAATTTTAACGATCTGGGAGGGTGGGAGGTTGGGGGTTGAGGGGGGGCAGCGACACTACAGAAAATAGTATTTTTAAAATAATAAAATTTTATAAAAAACAAATTTGATTTCAAACTGGGTACTGGCAGACAGCTGCCAGTACCCAATATGGCGCATAAGGCAGAGAGGGGGGTTAGAGAGCTGTTTGGTGGGGGGATCAGGGAGGTTGGGGGCTAAGGGGGGATCCTACAGAGCAGAATTATTATTTTTTATTTTTTTTAAATCCCAAAAAAACTCTTATTTTAGTACTGGCAGACTTACTGCGGGGACAATTGTGGGGTGGGGGAGGGAAGAGAGCTGATTGGGAGGGATCAGGGGGTGTGATGTGTCATGTGGGAGGTTGATACCTACACTAAAGCTAAAATTAACCCTGCAAGCTCCCTACAAGCTCCCTAATTAACCCCTTCACTGCTGGGCATAATACGTGTGGTGCGCAGCAGCATTTAGCGGCCTTCTAAATACTAAAAAGCAACGCCAAAGCCATGTATGTCTCTGTCCCAGAGCAGCATTTACAACCATGTATGCCATAATTGCACAAGTTGTTTGTAAATAATGAAACAATTTGTGAAAAAGTGAACAATTTTTTTTATTTGATCGCATTTGGTAGTGAAATGGTGGCATGAAATATACCAAAATGGGCCTAGATCAATACTTTGGGATGTCTTCTAAAAAAAATATATATACATGTCAAGGGATATTCTGGTATTCCTGAGAGATATCAGTGTCCCAATGTAACTAGCGCTAATTTTGAAAAAAAGTGGTTTGGAAATAGCAAAGTGCTACTTGTATTTATTTCCCTATAACTTGCAAAAAAAGCAAAGAACATGTAAACATTGGGTATTTCTAAACTCAGGACAAAATTTAGAAACTATTTAGCATGGGTGTTTTTTGGTGGTTGTAGATGTGTAACAGATTTTGGGGTTCAAAGTTAGAAAAAGTGTGTGTTTTTTTCCCATTTTTTCCTCATATTTTATAATTTTTTTATAGTAAATTATAAGATATGATGAAAATAATGGTATCTTTAGAAAGTCCATTTAATGGCGAGAAAAACGGTATATAATATGTGTGGGTACAGTAAATGAGTAAGAGGAAAATTACAGCTAAACACAAACACTGCAGAAATGTAAAAATAGCCTTGGTCCCAAACGGACAGAAAATGGAAAAGTGCTGTGGTCCTTAAGGGGTTAAAGAGACAGCATACACTCTTTTTCATATACCTGCATGTAATAGACACTACTATAAAGAATAAGATGCACAGATACTGATATAAAAATCCAGTATAAACGGTTTAAAAACTTACTTAGAAGCTCTCAGTTTAACTCTGTTGAAAAGGTAGTTGGAAAGCCCACTGCAAGTGGGAAATAAGACACTCACCCTCCCCCTTCTTTTGCATATGAAAAGACCCTAAACACAAACAGGAGCAAGCTGGAGTAGGTAGCGGACGGTATTCTCGCAAAATTTGGGGGCTTGGTTAGGAGTCTGAAAATCAGCACAATGTTATTTAAAAATAAGCAAAACTATACATTTAAAAAAAACAACAACAAAAAACTTTATGGGCTTTATAAATATATAATCTACAAAACATTTATGCAAAGAAAAAATTAGTGTATAATGTCCCTTTAATTCCAACATTTATTCTGCTTCAATATCACAAACATGGTTAGAGACCAGTCCAAAACTAGGACTCCCTCTATTATTGTTTTAAGATCCTTGTTCCAGCTTACCTCCTTCTCTTAATTCTTTATCCTCCTCCTAGCTCCTTTACCGTTACGGTACTACAAATCAGAGATTGATTGCAGTGTCACGAGGATGGGCTCTAATATTCTACATTACAGAGGGGCAAGTATGGCTTCTAATCTGTTGTACCATCCAATTTGTCAAAAATAAATAAATTTAAAAAAAAAAAAACACAACTGGAAAGGAGCTAGGCATAGGATGAACAATGTAGGTGATACTAAAGAAGAAAAAAAGTGAACTTCAGTGTCCCTTTAAATATGTATACTAGGTCATGCAATCATATGCCAATGAGAAACACTTTCTATCACCTTACGTGTCAATGCATCTCTATATGACACTTAGGTATGTTTGCCGTCATGTGTATTTGCTGTACTAATGCTGTTCATACTAGCAGTTTTCCGTCGTCCTTATCTTTAAGAAAGCAGACTTTACATGTTTTTTCATAGAAAAGGTTTTAAATTAATAGTAACAGAGGATGTGAGAAATACATGGTACCATAGAACCTAGAAAACTCAGCTGTGGTGCTTACAAAGATACCCAATGCCCTGGGAGCAGAGGTCCAGAAAGATTTGTGCCTGGAATGTTGGGGCTGTCCCCTACAGATCATGCGCTGGAACAGCTGCTTATATAAAGTATCTTCCATCTAGCCGTCACATATACAATGCCCTAATGCATTGAAAACTATTTTTCTTGTCTCTTATTTTTGGAGCTGGCAACTAAAATTTAAACAAATGTGCTGAGCCCTGACGCCTAGTTATTTGTAAGTACTTATAGGGTTAATGGAAAGTTGAGGTTTGTCGAAAACAACTATTTTTCATTCCTTCCGTAAAGCTAGTATAATTTATTCAGTGATTTAAGCAAAGTTAACTAAAAAAAATATCTACTACAGAAAGAATTTAAGCTTTAAATTCCTACGTTTTAAATAATGATAGCAATGAAGAAAAATTGATAGTAGGAGTAAATTAAAAAGTTGCATGCTCTATCTGAATCATGAAATATAAAATTTGGGGTTAGTATCATTCCTATTATCACTCCTAGTAGTATTTCGCCTCGACTCTGAAAATCCACTTCTTTCGTTCATTGTGTTCTGCCAATGCGCTATGTGCCCATTGCAACATCATTTCACATACAAAACGTTTGAGTGCATCAAATCAATTCCGTCACAATACATCATGATGTCATAGCGCATAACGTGCACGAGTGCCATGAAAAAAAAAACCTTTTCACTCTGGTTTATCGACAAGGAGAGGGAGGGATTGGGAAATACGCTACAGAAAAAAAGGGGGGGGGGGAAACCACTACACTACAGAAAAGAAATTTATATATTTGATATATATATATATATATATATATATATATATATATATATATATATATATATGTGTAACAAAGACAAATGCACTCTCAGGACTTCCACAAAACTTTTTTTAATGGAACGTTTTCGGGGTTCACAACCCCTTCATCATTTTTGCACCCAAGCTGATATCTCCCGGTGGGCTGAACTGGAAATTGTTTGCATATATATATATATATATATATATATGCACAAACAGAGCAATACAGCGCTATAAACCTGGACAGTCCCAATCTGTAAACTTATGTACCAGTATTGTCTCCCTTTCTTTTCTTCCAATGACACCAATGGTGATATCTGGAGGGAGTCAAAGTTGATTTCTTCCACCTGCAGCCTAATCCCAAAGGTAAACGAAGTCCCCCTGTATACAGGAAAGCTACTTTAGGAAAATAAATTCTGGAACAGAAGAGGGAAGGGCGCCCAGCAAAAGAAACCTCCTGGTGTAGTATATCAAGACACTGTAGTCCACGCCCCCTCACGAGCCGAGATTCAGTAACGAAGTGCCACGGCACGGTTAGCTAAGGACCCAGATTCACTGGGGATTTTGTAACTAGCCACATTGTTTTTTATACAAATACAAAACGAGTGAGTTTTCTACAGCCACCTTTGTATATATATTTTTATTTGAACCGGTATCTGCGGTTTTTAATGAGAGTTTTTTATGTCATATTTATGCACAACATGTCAAATTAAAGCACACTTTTAAAGAACTTTGTGGTGTGCGACACCTATTCTTTCATCCCCCCAATAAATAACGCTTGTGAGAGGATTTCCTCCAGGATAGATATTGCAGCCTCCTTTTTCGAAGTGGTTAAGTTTCTGCTGGAGAGGTGAGGACTACATATAAGGAGAGAAGTACAAGTTGCAAGCACAAGGGGATTGGATTGCCTTCCTTAGTGGACATTCACCACTCAGAGTCTTATCTATACCTCATAAGGTTGAGGTGGAAACACGCGAGTTTGCATTTGTCACTGCACTACAGTATTCTTAACAAGTGTCTTGATATACTACACCAGGAGGTTTCTTTTGCTGTGCGCCCTTCCCTCTTCTGTTCCAGAATATATATATATATATATAATCTTCAGAGAAAAGGATGTATCTGGTGTTGTCATATTTTTTGTGTCTGACAAAGAGGATAAAACCACAAAACGTTACATAAATAAAAGGTGATGATTGTGGAAGTGCCTGGTGAGTGCATCCTTTTCACTGAAGATTATCATATATATATATATATATATATATATATATATATATATATATATATATATATATATATATATATATATATATACATATATATATATTATACATATATATACACACACATACGCATTTTATAGGTATTGGCAGCTTTCTAGTTAGACACTAGTTAGCGGGAAAGGGTAAGAGAGCTGTTTGGGACAAATCAGGGAGGTTGGAGGGTAAGTGGAATCCTACAATGCAGAAAAAAAAGCCTTAAAAACATAATATTGGCAGACTGTCTGCCAGTACCTAAGATGGTGGTGACCAGTGGGGGGTGAGGGAGGTAAGAGAGCTGTTTCGGAGGGATCAGGTAGGGATTAGGGGGTGAGAGGTGTCAGGTGGGAGGGTAATCTCTACACTAAACCTAAATTGAACCTTACAAGCTACCTTATTAACCCCTTCACTGTTTTTTAAGAAACTCAGGAATAATAGAAGTGTGGTGCGCAGCTGTAGTTAGCGTCCTTCTAATTAGCAAAAAACAATGGCAATGACATGCATGTCTGCAATTTATTAACAAGGGGATTCGAGAGAAGCTTCTACAATCATTTGTGCCATGATTGCACAAGCTATATGTTAATTTCAGTGATAAACCCAAAGTTTGTAAAAAGAGGCCTAGATCAATACATCGTCTACTTAAAATAAAAAAAATTATAATAATATATATATATATATATATATATATATATATTTTTTTTTTTTTTTTTTTAATTTTTTTTTTTTTTTTTGACAGGTAAATAAAAAAAACAGGGGGAAAAAAACAAGACTAACAATTCTCTGAAAGTCCCGATAGTGAAGGGGTTACATTTTCGATCTCTGTCATTTGTCCAATCCTCCAATTTTTTTATATCAGTTCTCATTTGGTCCACCCCCAGAAGATCATCAACTCAATTACAATTTTTTCTATCATCTGCAAACCGACAAACTTTCCCCTGAAGCCCTTTGCTGATATCACTGATAATTATGTTAAACAAAAAAGGTGCCAGAACTGACCCCTGAGGAACACCACTAGTAAATGCCCCCTCTGCTGAATGTACTTTATTTACTAGGACACTCTGTCTATCCTTAAAGGGACAGTGTAAATTATCTTTACCTAAATGTGTTTCCAACAACTTGTTATACCAGCTGAAGTGTGTAAAATGTATGACAAATTGCTCCATATGTTTATTTTTAAATTTCAACTAGCTGGTTTTGTTCTTTGAAAATACAACCCATCAAAACAATTGGAGCTTGCAAGAAAACAAAATTCATTAGTTTATCACTTTCTGTAAATACATGCTTCATTATATTTTCTCTGTAAACAAAAGCCTAATACAGGGATATTAAACCCACATTCTTTTTCTTTCATGATTCAGATAAAGCATGCAATTTTAAGCAACTTTCTAATTTACTACTATTAGCAATTTTTCTTTGTTCTCTTGGTATCTTTATTTGAAAAAGTAGGAATGTAAGCTTAGGAGCCGGCCTATTTTAGGTTCAGCACCCTGGGTAGCGCTTGGTGATTGGTGGCTACATTTACTTTAATGGAGTGCACTTAAAAATAAATCAATAAATAAATAACCCAACACAGCTAAACCTGAAGGTAGTTATGAATATGTAGTTATGAATATGTATGTATGTATGTATGTATGTATGTATGTATGTATATATATATATATATATATATATATATATATATATATATATATATATATATCTGTGAATAAAATACTATTTATTGTTTAACCTTTTGATTAAAAAATACACAAATACTCTGCTCTCACGATTTAAAAACCGCGAGAGTATGCGATTTTTTGCTATAAAAAAAAATCCTCAAAAGTGGCTATACTGCATTGATTTGTATGTGATTTTTTGCAAACCAGCTCCATCTAGTGGTTGCTTTAAGCACACATTTATAAAATGGCTGTTTTACTTTCACTTTCTGTTTGTGATCTCAGTAGCAGCCGTTCAATCTATAGAAGTCTAAAAGCAGAGCCCATGCAGGAGATGTGAAGAGGAGGGAAAGCCACTTACTTATATTTCCCCCTAGGGACGTCTGCAGTCAAACTTAGGGTATGTAATCATTATGGAACCTCCCACACAATCTCCTGCTCTCTGAGAAATGGCTCAAATACATAGCAGATGCAGTTAACCCCGCGGCTGCCAAAAAAAGCCAAAACTGCAGTCACCTCTCCTAGCTAGCTGCTGGGTTAACTGCATCTACATTGTATTTGATATCAGCAAGCCACAGCATTTCTGAAAGGAGCAGTCCCCCACCCCTACTGCTATCTGCCTGTATTGGATTCCTGGACAGGAGCAGGGCTCATTTTCAGTAAAGATAAAATGTTTAAAAAAATAAATATTTAATATGGTGATATGTGATCTTTGATGATGGTTAGAATTTTTTTAGCAATAAAGTATTTTTTAATTTAGGCATTTACATTGTTTTTGTTATATATATAGTTATTGCACACTTAACAGACTACAGCATATTGTAAACATAACTTTTATATGTACTGGAAAAGCAAAATTCAATTTTTAACCCGTTCACCCAAAAAAAGGAAATTTATGCTTACCTGATAAATTAATTTCTTCTATGGTACGACGAGTCCACGGATTCATCCTTTACTTGTGGGATATTATCCTCCTGCTAACAGGAAGTGGCAAAGAGCACCACAGCAGAGCTGTCTATATAGCTCCTCCCTTAGCTCCACCCCCCAGTCATTCGACCGAAGGTACAGGAAGAAAAAGGAGAAACTAAAAGGTGCAGAGGTGACTGAAGTTTATAATCGAAAAATATAATCTGTCTAAAAATGACAGGGCGGGCAGTGGACTCGTCGTACCATAGAAGAAATGAATTTATCAGGTAAGCATAAATTTACTTTTCTTCTATAAGGTACGACGAGTCCACGGATTCATCCTTTACTTGTGGGATACAATACCAAAGCTACAGGACACGGATGAACAGGAGGAACAAGACAGATGGTTAAACAGAAGGCACCACTGCTTGAAGAACCTTTCTCCCAAAAATAGCCTCCGAAGAAGCAAAAGTATCAAATTTGGAAAAGGAATGAAGTGAAGACCAAGTCACGACCTTACAAATCTGTTCAACAGAAGCATCATTTTTAAAAGCCCATGTGGAAGCCACCGCTCTAGTAGTGAGCTGTAATCCTTTCAGGAGGCTGCTGTCCAGCAGTCTCGTATGCCAAACAGATGATGCTTTTCAGCCAAAAAGAAAGAGGTAGCCGTAGCTTTTTGACCTCTACGTTTTCCATAAAAGACAACAAAGAAGATATTTGATGGAAATCTTTGGTTGCTTGCAAGTAAAACTTCAACCACGTCCAAGTTGTGCAACAGACGCTCCTTCTTAGAGGAAGGATTAGGACACAGAGAAGGAACAACAATTTCCTGATTGATATTCCTATTAGTAACAACCTTAGGAAGGAATCCAGGTTTGGTACGCAAAACCACCTTATCAGCATGGAAAACAAGATAAGGCGAGTCGCATTGCAATGCAGATAGTTCAGAAACTCTTCAAGCCGAAGAGATAGCAACTAAAAACAGAACTTTCCAAGATAGAAGCTTAATATCTATGGAATGCATAGGTTCAAACGGAACCCCTTGGAGAACTTTAAGAACTAAATTCAAACTCCATGGCAGAGCAACAGGTTTAAACACAGGCTTGATTCTCACTAAAGCCTGACAGAACGACTGAACGTCTGGAGCATCTGCCAGACGCTTGTGCAGTAGAATTGATAAAGCAGATATCTGTCCCTTTAAGGAACTAGCTGATAACCCCTTCTCCAATCCTTCTTGGAGAAAGGACAAAATCCTAGGAATCCTGATCTTACTCCATGAGTAGCCTTTGGATTCGCACCAATAAAGAAATTAACGCCATATCTTATGATAAATTTTCCTAGTGACAGGCTTTCGAGCCTGAATCAAGGAATCTATGACCGACTCAGAGAAACCCCGCTTGGATAAAATCAAGCGTTCAATCTCCAAGCAGTCAGCCACAGAGAAACTAGATTTGGATGCTGGAACAGACCTTGAATCAGAAGGTCCTGTCTCAGTGGCAGAGTCCATGGTGGAAGAGATGACATGTCCACCAGGTCTGCATACCAAGTCCTGCGTGGCCACGCAGGTGCTATCAAAATCACCAAAGCTCTCTCCTGTTTGATTCTGGCAATCAAACGAGGAAGGAGAGGAAATGGTGGAAACACATAAGCCAGGTTGAACGACCAGGGTACTGCTAGAGCATATATCAGTACTGCCTGAGGATCCCTTGACCTGGACCCGTAACAAGGAAGTTTGGCGTTCTGACGAGACGCCATCAGATCCAATTCTGGTGTGCCCCATTGCTGAATCAATTGTGCAAACACCTCCGGATGGAGTTCCCACTCCCCCGGATGAAAAGTCTGACGACTTAAAAAATCCGCTTCCCAGTTCTCCACTCCTGGGATATAGATTGCTGATAGATGGCAAGAGTGAGTCTCTGCCCATCAAATTATTTTGGTAACCTCTATCATCGCTAGAGAACTCTTTGTTCCACCCTGATGATTGATATATGCTACAGTCGTGATATTGTCCGACTGGAATCTTATGAATCTGGCCGAAGCCAGCTGAGGCCATGCCTGAAGCGCGTTGAATATCGCTCTCAGTTCTAGAATATTTATCGAGAGGAGAGCCTCCTCCTGAGTCCACAAACCCTGTGCTTTTAGGGAATTCCAGACTGCACCCCAGCCCAAGAGACTGGCGTCCGTCGCCACTATGACCCATGTTGGCCTGCGGAAACACATTCCCTGGGATAGATGATCCTATGACAACCACCAAAGAACAGAGTCTCTGGTCTCTTGATCCAGATTTATCTGAGGAGATAAATCTGCATAATCCCCATTCCACTGTTTGAGCATGCATAGTTGCAGTGGTCTGAGATGCAAGCGAGCAAACGGAACTATGTCCATTGCCGCTACCATTAGTCCGATTACCTCCATACACTGAGCCACTGACGGCCGAGGAATGGAATGAAGAGCTCGGCAGGTGGTTAAAATCTTTGATTTCCTGACCTCCGTCAGAAAATTTTTCAAGTCCACCGAATCTAGAGTTCCCAGGAATGGAACTCTTGTGAGGGGGATAAGTGAACTCCTTTTTACGTTCACCATCCACCCGTGAGATCTTAGAAAAGCCAACACGATGTCCGTGTGAGACTTGGCTAGTTGGTGAGTCGACGCCTGAATTAAGATATCGTCCAGATAAGGCGCTACTGCTATGCCCCGCGGCCTTAGAACCGCCAGAAGGGACCCTAGCACCTTTGTGAAAATTCTGGGAGCTGTGGCCAGCCCGAAGGGAAGAGCCACAAACTGGTAATGCTTGTCCAGAAAGACAAACCTGAGGAACTGGGGATGATCTTTGTGGAAAGGGATGTGTAGATACGCATCCTTTAAGTCCACGGTGGTCATATATTGACCCTCCTGGATCATTGGTAAAATAGTCCAAATGGTCTCCATCTTGAAGGATGGGACTCTGAGGAATTTGTTTAGGATCTTGAGATCTAAAATTTGTCTGAAGGTTCCCTCTTGTTTGGGAACCACAAACAGATTGGAGTAGAACCCCTGCCCCTGTTTTGTTTTCGGAACTTGGCAGATCACTCCCATGGTATATAGGTCTTCTACTGGATTGGATTAGACTCTTAAGCGCTTGTGCTTAATTACCCAATAAGGAAAGATAGTCTTACTATGAAGTTTGATACAATGAGATCTATTTATTTTTAGAATTATAAATACATACAATAAAATTTAAAACAATAGAAATTGATTCTTAAAACATATCTAACTGGTTGGCCAACCATACAGTGTGAATAAAATGATATAATATGTTTTCCAATTCCTGTTACTTAGTGTATTATACAAACATATCTGTATATTTGAATTTTGGTTTAATTGCAGATATTTTTTATGGATTTGATATAGTGGACTTGTGAAGAAGTATGGTATCCACAAAGAATATTCGCAATATTAATTCTTAATTACCATATTTACCATATTCGTTTGTTTAAAGCTGAACATACATAATTAAAATAGCGTCAATGGTATCAACATTAGTAACAAATAATAAAAGTGAAACAAAAATAAAGTGATATAGTAAAAATCGTATAATAAGTTATGAAAGATAAAGTCTTTCTGCCGTGATCGTTAGAGTAATTGTTAATTGCTTTTTGTTAAAAGCGCTGTTGTTAAGTCCTCCGTGGGGATAGTATGTGTGGGCGTGCTGCAACACGTTTTTGTCTAATTGCTATACAGGTATACCCCGCTCATACAGCGGGTTAGGGACCGGAGCCCCGTTGTAAAGTGAAAACCGCCTTAAAGTGAAACAAGGCAGTTTTAGCTTTGTTTTCAATGTTTAAAATCTTGAAAACATGTTTGAACTAACATATATTAGGGGTGCAATAGTGCTGCGTTTAGTTTAACACTAGCACAACAAGTATTCAATTAGTATTCAATAAATACTATATTTGTAAAATATTGCCAATTAATGTAGTAAAATTTGCCAGACTATAGCACTGAGACACATATTGCACTTCAATGCTGTTAACAGAGTGAACTAAGCATAACAAAATGGTGCCATTCACTTTTCTCGCAATCTCACAATGATTACAGCACTGTTTCAAAATCCTTGGAGGTTGAACTTCAGCTCCACAAAGCGCTGTATTAGAGAATCGCTGTAAAGTGAGGTATACCTGTATATGTTGCGATTATAAGTCACTGTTAAGTAGTTTTATATAGGTCTTCTACACAGCGTAAGAACGCCTCTCTTTTTGTCTGGTTTACAGACAATTGAGAAAGATGGAATCTCCCCCTTGGAGGAGAATCTTTGAAATCTAGAAGATACCCCTGGGTTACAATTTCTAAAGCCCAGGAGTCCTGAACGTC